>NC_053024.1:16428945-16533573 GCF_003073215.2 Triticum urartu
GATTAAGTTTTGTTCAATGAAAGCAACAAACGAGGACAGGGGTTCAGAGGGTGAGTATGACAGCAAAACCAATGTACACTCCAGCAGAATTCTACAACAACAACGTTCAGAGGGGAGAGTGATAGGGAAAACTTCCAACACTCACCCGTGTTTCAAAAACAATAGTAATTCGCGAAAATGCAGGCCGACATATTGGTCTTAGAGCTACAAAGTAACCAACAAGACCATCGCATAGCTAGAAATGTTATGTCTAAACTCTGAAGAGTCTGAAATTCAGAAACTTCAGAAACAGCCGTTGTAGAAAGGATGGAATCTAGTGCAAACTTGTGTTCATTATGAATTCCAGTCACAAACAGTCACCTCGGCACCGGTCAGAAAGCAGCAGCAACATTATTTCGTCTCGAGTTATCGCTCTGCCTCTACTAACCATTGATAACCTGATACGTCACTGCTATCCTGAAGAACTTTGCACCAGGTGACACAAAGCGCCAGCCGTTGTTGCCGCCTAAAAGAACCAGCGACTTAGGGGTGGCTATCGAAAACTAAAATTACGACCAGGAAGGCGCTTTGCTTCATTCTGAATTTCGGTCGCGATCAAAAGCGACAACATCCCGTGCAAGGTTCTGACCACTCGCCTTCAACAACAAATCTCGGATGTGGTGGATGTGGACCAGTCCGGGTTCATCAAAGGGCGGAGCATCGCCGAGAACTTTGTGTACGCAACAGAAATTGTCCAATGCTGCGAGACCCGTCGGGCTCCCTCGCTGGTCCTGAAGCTGGACTTCGCCAAAGCCTTCGACTCCATCGACTGGAGAAGCCTTCGCCGGATTATGGAGATGCGTGGCTTCCCACCTCTCTGGTGTGACTGGATGGACTCGATATTCCAGTCCTTCCTGTCTGCTGTGGTCCTCAATAGCGTGCCCGTGCGATGGATCAAATGCAAGAAGGGGTTGCGGCAGGGGGACCCCCTCTCCCCCTACCTATTCCTTCTTGTCGTGGATGTGCTCCAACAGATGGTCAAGAGAGATGGTGGGATGCATCACCCCCTGTTTGACGATGCGCCGCCGCTCGTCCTTCAGTACGCTGATGACACCATCATCATCATGCGTGCCGAGCTGGACGGGGTTCGGCGTCTCAAGGGTATCCTGGACGACTTCGCGGCGGCGACGGGGCTCGTCATCAACTTCCACAAAAGCACCGTCGCGCCCGTCCATGTCCCCGAGGATGACCTTGGTGAGATGATTCAAGTGTTGGGCTGCTGCGTTGGGAGCTTCCCTCAAATCTACCTCGGTCTGCCGCTCTCCAACCGCAAGCTCTCCATGGACGACTTCCTCCCACTCATTGCCAAAGCTGAGCGCTACCTCTCCGGCTGGCGCACTCAGCTACTGTCCTTCTGGGGGCGCCTGGTGCTGCTCAACGCCGTGCTGGACGCTCTCCCCACGTATGCCATGTCTGCGATGGAGGTCCCGCCCTCCGTCTTCCGGGCGATCGACGCCCTTCGCCGCTCCTTTCTCTAGACCGCGACGGACAAAGCCTTTGGGGCCTAGTGTCTCGTGGCTTGGGACCGCGTCGTCCGCCCCAAGGGGGAGGGGGAGCTGGGGGTGCGTGCCCTCCCGGTTCAAAACCGGTGCCTCCTGCTGAAGCTCCTTCACCGTCTACACTCGCGCCAAGATGCGCCGTGGGCTCGCTGGGTTTGGGGTGAGCTGGGACGCTCGCTGCTGTCCTCGGCAACGGCGGTGTCGCTCCCCGGACCGCACTGGGCTTCCCTTGCCAAGCTTATGCCAGTGTACAGGGCGGTCACCACCGTGTCCGTCGGTGACGGGCGCACCACATCGTTCTGGCTGGACTCTTGGCTGCCCGGTGGTGCCCTCTCCGTCCAGATGAGCTCCCTCTTCTCCCACACCACCATGCCTGCGGTTTCGGTTGCTCACGTCATTCAACACGGGCTTGCTGGGGTCCTCGTCCCCCGCCTGAACCATGCGGGCGCCGGGGAGTGCGCTGTGCTCCTCCCAATCATCCGGGCGCTGGCCCTCACTGCCAGGGCGGATGTTCGGACCATGCGCCATGGCTGTGGCAAAGGTGATGGGCTCTCCTCCGCTGGCCTCTACCAACTTTGCCACTTTGGTGGGGTGCTCGCGCCGTACGCCGACTTCGTCTGGAAGAACTACGCTCTCAGTCGCGTCCGCTTCTTCGCCTGGCTCCTGGTCCAGGCTCGAGTCCAGACGAGAGACGTCCTCCTGCGGAAGCACATCGTGGACGCGGAGGGGGCTGGCTGCCCCATCTGTTCGGCGCCCTTGGAGACGGCGGAGCATCTCATCTTCGGCTGCCCCTTCGCTCAGAGTTTCTGGACCACGGTGGGGTTTGTCCCGTCGGTCTCATCCGTCAAGCTGTTGCACACTATGCAAGCTCCCGGCTCGGTGCCGGTGCGGACGGGATCGACCTTCCTCCTTCTCTGTTGTTGGCAACTTTGGAAGCACCATAACGCGGTGGTCTTCCAGGGGTTGCCCCCGTCACTTCCCCGTCTGCTGCTGTTGTGTAGAGAAGACGCCGTGCTTTGGCGGGTGCGTCTGCCTGTTGCTCTAAAACAGGCGTCGGAGGCATGGCTTGGCTGCCTGGCAAACACTCCTGCTGCCTGATGCATGCCTGATGCGTGAAGCCTGCCGCCCCCCTCCCCCCCCTCTCTCGCTCCTCCCCGTAAAATGTACTTGTGCATACTGTTTACCTGGGCATTCTGGCCCCCATATATAGAAATTCAGGTGGGGAAATCTCCCCCCGGTGAAAATTCAAAAAAAAGCGATAACACTATAGTGCTATGTGACGGAACAAACTCTACGAGGACAAAATAAGGGATTCCGTTCCAGGACCGGCATATTATTCAGGAACTTAATTCAGTACTCAGAAGCTGCAAGAGTAGAAGGTATGGAACCTTATGCTAACTTGTGTGGACTCTGAATTTCTGAATCCCACTCACACAACCACCAACGTTGAGCGCCACAACACTATGATCTAACAGCGATTCGTCGAACAAACTAACTACAGGTTCTCCGTATGCTTCAGGGGGACGCCAAAATGTATTTTGCCCCACTATATAGCTGTCCTTCGCTGAATCATTCAAGCAGCTAACTGTCACCGAAGAACACCGCAATTTCCGCCTTCCTGACTGAGGTCACCATGGAAAGGGAATGAACCCGGGCTTGCTGATTCGATCATTTAGTACAACTTATGATAAAAAAATAGTACACACTTTAGCATGAAGTTAATTCCCGGCTGATGATTCGGTCTTATTTTATCTATTGGCCACTACGATTCACCGATGATAAGTATAGCTTTAATATTCTTAACAGGTTGCTTTCATAGCTCAGTTGGTTAGAGCACCCGTTTAGTAAGCGGGAGGTCTTGAGTTCAACTCTCAATGAAAGCATTTCTTTTTCTTTCTGGACTAGTCTCGTCAAAACTTTTCTTTCTGATATATAAATAAGGGTTCAACTATGTCACATCTCTCACATCTAAGATCAATGAAAGCATTTATTTTTCTTTCTGGACTAGACTCGTCAAAACTTTTCTTTCTGATATATAAGTAAGGGTCCAACTATGTCACATCTCTCACATCTAAGATCAATGAAAGCATTTATTTTTCTTTCTGGACTAGACTCGTCAAAACTTTTCTTTCTGATATATAAGTAAGGGTCCAACTATGTCACATCTCTCACATCTAAGATCAATGAAAGCATTTATTTTTCTTTCTGGACTAGACTCGTCAAAACTTTTCTTTCTGATATATAAGTAAGGGTCCAACTATGTCACATCTCTCACATCTAAGATGATGTCATGTGTTTTGTGATCCTCTTGCTGGCCTTTTTTGTTGTTTGTTCTCTAGCCTTTTTTTTTATTGTTTGTTGTCGGGTTAAATACACAAGGGCTGCATGGCAACGCCAGCGCTAGCTACACGAGCTAGACCCGGCTCCCAGCCCTCCCACACCGGCCTTGACTTGATTGATACAAGTCTGTGTATACAATGAAAAAGCAGCTCGTATCCTTCACCTTTTTTGCAAAGTGTCCTCCGGTTTGTCCCTAGGTTGACGTCTTTCAGGTCAATTTACCCCATCCGCAAACATGAAAAATGTTTATGATTTTCTTGAAAGCATTTCTCTTTCTTTCTGGACTAGTCTCGTCAAAACTTTTCTTTCTGATATATAAGTAAGGGTCCAACTATGTCACATCTCTCACATCTAAGATCAATGAAAGCATTTATTTTTCTTTCTGGACTAGACTCGTCAAAACTTTTCTTTCTGATATATAAGTAAGGGTCCAACTATGTCACATCTCTCACATCTAAGATGATGTCATGTGTTTTGTGATCCTCTTGCTGGCCTTTTTTGTTGTTTGTTCTCTAGCCTTTTTTTTTATTGTTTGTTGTCGGGTTAAATACACAAGGGCTGCATGGCAACGCCAGCGCTAGCTACACGAGCTAGACCCGGCTCCCAGCCCTCCCACACCGGCCTTGACTTGATTGATACAAGTCTGTGTATACAATGAAAAAGCAGCTCGTATCCTTCACCTTTTTTGCAAAGTGTCCTCCGGTTTGTCCCTAGGTTGACGTCTTTCAGGTCAATTTACCCCATCCGCAAACATGAAAAATGTTTATGATTTTCTTGAAAGCATTTCTTTTTCTTTCTGGACTAGACTCGTCAAAACTTTTCTTTCTGATATATAAGTAAGGGTCCAACTATGTCACATCTCTCACATCTAAGATGATGTCATGTGTTTTGTGATCCTCTTGCTGGCCTTTTTTGTTGTTTGTTCTCTAGCCTTTTTTTTTATTGTTTGTTGTCGGGTTAAATACACACGGGCTGCATGGCAACGCCAGCGCTAGCTACACGAGCTAGACCCGGCTCCCAGCCCTCCCACACCGGCCTTGACTTGATTGATACAAGTCTGTGTATACAATGAAAAAGCAGCTCGTATCCTTCACCTTTTTTGCAAAGTGTCCTCCGGTTTGTCCCTAGGTTGACGTCTTTCAGGTCAATTTACCCCATCCGCAAACATGAAAAATGTTTATGATTTTCTTGAAAGCATTTCTTTTTCTTTCTGGACTAGTCTCGTCAAAACTTTTCTTTCTGATATATAAGTAAGGGTCCAACTATGTCACATCTCTCACATCTAAGATCAATGAAAGCATTTATTTTTCTTTCTGGACTAGACTCGTCAAAACTTTTCTTTCTGATATATAAGTAAGGGTCCAACTATGTCACATCTCTCACATCTAAGATCAATGAAAGCATTTATTTTTCTTTCTGGACTAGACTCGTCAAAACTTTTCTTTCTGATATATAAGTAAGGGTCCAACTATGTCACATCTCTCACATCTAAGATCAATGAAAGCATTTATTTTTCTTTCTGGACTAGACTCGTCAAAACTTTTCTTTCTGATATATAAGTAAGGGTCCAACTATGTCACATCTCTCACATCTAAGATGATGTCATGTGTTTTGTGATCCTTTTGCTGGCCTTTTTTGTTGTTTGTTCTCTAGCCTTTTTTTTATTGTTTGTTGTCGGGTTAAATACACACGGGCTGCATGGCAACGCCAGCGCTAGCTACACGAGCTAGACCCGGCTCCCAGCCCTCCCACACCGGCCTTGACTTGATTGATACAAGTCTGTGTATACAATGAAAAAGCAGCTCGTATCCTTCACCTTTTTTGCAAAGTGTCCTCCGGTTTGTCCCTAGGTTGACGTCTTTCGGGTCAATTTACCCCATCCGCAAACATGAAAAATGTTTATGATTTTCCTAAATCACAATTTTGAAAAAAATAATTTGGCAACTTAAAAAATATCAATCAATTTAAAAAATGTTCATGAATTCAAAAAATTCACAATGTTTGAGAAATTAAAAAGTATTCACAAATTGAACAAAAATGTTCGTGAATTAAAATGATTTTCACGAATTTGTTAATTTTTTTTGATTTCCTAAAAATATTCATGGACAAAAGAAATGTTCACGAATTGAAAAAAAAGGTCATGAATTTTAAAAACTACATTGAAACAAAAAAAAATGGTCGAACCTAGTTGCGAGTTGATGTTCGACTTGCAATTGGGTTAAAAAATATCGATGCAAGTTGCGAGTTAAGTGTGGACCTGCAACTGTGGTAAAGAAAAGGATCAATGGCCGAGTTGCATGTCAATGGTGGACTTGAAACTCGGATGGAAAAAATATATTTGAGCCCAGTTGCGAGTTGATGGTTGACTTGCAACTATAGCAAAAAAGGGTCAAACCCAGTGGTGAGTGGATGATTGATCTACAACTGAGACACAAAAAAGTTAGCCCTAGTTGCGAGTCAATGGTGGACTTGCAATTGAGGCAAAAATAAACGAGCCTAGTTGCGAGTCAAAGGGTGGGTTCGCAACTAGGGCAAAAAATGATCAAGTGCCTAGTTGCATGTCAACGGTGAACTTGCAACTGAAAAACAAAATTGTCTACCGAGTTGCGAGTCGATATTGGATATGCGACTGGATAAAAAAGGGTCAAACACAGTTGCAAGTCGATGGTGGACTTGCAATTGGGCCAAAAAAATGTTGGGTCTAGTTGTGAGTCATGGGTGGACATGCAATTGGGTTAAAAAAAGATCAAAGACCCAATTGCATGTGAATGTTGGACTTGCAACTGGGACGGAAAAAGGGTCGGGCGAAGTTGCGAGTCGATAGTTAACTTGCAGCTGCAGCAAAATAAGATCAAGGGGCCTAGTTGTGAATTGATGGTTGTCTTGCTACTGGAATAACACAAGGGAAGACCCAGTTGCAAATCGATGGTTGACTTGCAACTCGAACAAAAAATTCAACCACTAATTGCGAGTTGGTGGTAGACTTGCAACTGAGTCGTGTATTTAAAATTTACTTACCAATAAACATGTTTATCAATAGAAAATATGATCAAGTGTCCACTTGAATGTCAAAAAAAATGATGGACTTGTGTTGGAAAAAATGGTCGGGCCTAGTTGCGAGTCGATGATTGACTTGCAACTGCAGAAAAAAAAAGATAAATGGGACAAGTTGGGAATTGATGATTGTCTTGCAACTGGAATAAAAGCAAGGGTGGACAAGTTACGAGTCTATGGTTGACTTACAACTGAAAAAAAACAAGTCAACCCCTAGTTGCGAGTTGGTGGTGTACTTGCAACTAAGGTGCGTATTCACAAATAGTTCATCAATAAAAATGTTTATCAAAAAAATTGATCAAGTGCCCACTTGCATGTCAACGGTGGACTTGGAACTTGAAAAGAAAATTGTCGGGCCAGTTGTGAGTCGATAGTGAATTTGCAACTGGATAAAAAAAAGACCGAACCCAGTTGCAAGTCGATCGTAGACTTGCAATCAAGTAAAACAAATTACTGGGTCCAGTTGCAAGTCTTGAGTGGACTTGTAATTGGGGCAAAAAAGATCAAGCACTAGTTGTATGTCAATGGTGGACTTGCAACTGGAACGAAAAAAGGTCGAGCCCAATTACGAGTCGATGATTGACTTGCAACTGCAGCTAAAAAAGATGAAAGGGGCAATTGTGAATCAATGGTTGTGTTGCAGGTAGAATAAAACAAGGTCAGGCCAGTTGCGAGTTAATGGTTGACTTGCAACTAGAACAAAAAAGTCAACCCTAGATTATGAGTCGATGGTGGACTTGCACCTGAGGCGTGTATTCAAAAATTGTTCATCAATAAAAATGTTTATCAAACAAATAAATGACAAAAATAAAAATTAATCATGCATTTTTTAAAATTTAAAATTTAATTAACTTTTGAAAAAATTGAACAACAAAAAATGTTTAATTAACTAAAAAAGATGATGTCCTTATGCAAAAAAGAATACAAAAAAATCTAGTTACACTCTCTCCTCTAGAATGAACCTGCAACAAAATGTACAAGAAGAAAAGGCCCAACAAAAAAAATGGACGCACAACATGAATGGGCCTATATGTGAACAAACAAATAAGATGACACGGGAATACACCGGCCGACGACACAAGATCAAGAGGTTGCGTGAAAAATTACTACAATAAAATCCAACGGACATCACCTTAGATAAGCCATTGATAAACCTGATCAAGATGAGATTTAGCAAATCCTATTTAAAAAAATCATAAATTTCGAACGAACAAATGAGAAAAAAAAGGAACAAGGAACAAGGAAAAGGAAAAGGAAACAGAAAGAAGAGAATGAGACGAATAGTTCTCCATCGAATGCACATACTGTTCACGTTTTTTTTTTGGAACACCGCTCTTCACGTTCTCCCTGTAGCTTATATACATGAAAAAAACAACACAAAACTGAAACAAGGTTGGAAACAGTGACGCGATGGTTAAAGGAGTGGGAGAACGCACAGAAAAACAGGCCAAAAGAAGAGCCCGGACGCAGGGATAGTGGGCCGACAAAAGACCTGACACAGTTCTAAAAAAAAGGACAACGTGTGCAGGACACGTAACGGGCTGAGGAAAAACGCAACGACGTCGCGGACGTGGCCAGGAACCGGAATCAACAGCTCGCACGAATAAACAAGCAACAGTAGATCGGACGGTAAGGGACTTAGATGTGACATAGTATTTCACATCTAGATGTGAAATAGCAAAACTGTATAAGTAAAGATGAAAAACCACGATACCAGATTGAAAAAGCTAAAGTTAAAATTTTGTTCAACACAAAGTCCACTTATATTGTGGAATGACGACACAGTAGTAATTCACAAAAATGCAGGCCTAGATGTTGATCTCAGTGCTTCAAGGCAACCAAGAGACCGCAACATCGCTAGCAATGTGTTGTTAGAAGAGACTGAACTTCGGTATTCAGAAACTGCCAGCGTAGAAACGATGTAATCTAGTGCTAACTTGTTGGATTCATTATGAATTTTTGTCGTAAACAGTCACCTCGGAACCGTAATCATTCAAAAAGAAAAGGCGAGACAGTGTTATGCTCTCGTTACAACTAACAACGGTGCGATTGAACAAATACTATAAGAACCAACTTTGCATTTTTGTGGCTTGTTGAACAGAAGCACGGATTTCCAAACACTATAAGCGCCAACCTTGTGCTAGCTTCGGTTCACTCTGAATTCCACTCACACACAATCACCACAGTTCAGAGCCGCAACACTATGATCTAGCTGAAATTCGTCAAACAAAAACTAATTACAGGTGCCCTGTATGCTTCAGCTTCAGCTTCAGCGGGACACCAAATGTACTTTGCCATACTATGTAGCTATCCTTTGCTAAATCATTCGGACAGCCAACTGTAACCAAAGAAGAGAAGCAACACCAAAATCTGCGAGCCGAGACATCGGGTATAACATTCTGAAGTGGAGTTCAGAAAACTGCAAGTGGAGTCTCAAGAGAATAAACATTCAGTATTTGAGAAACGGCAAACTGTGTGTATCGCAGGCACTCACATGGTATATTGAGTTCATTCTGAATTTCAGTTATACACAAGTCACCATGGCACATTATCTCTGATCTTAATATGTGGACAAATTGACTGCATATAACAAAAAATCCGGGCACCAACCGTCACTGAAGAACAGAAATAACACCAAAATGTGCTAATCTAAAAAAAAAGAGTGAGTCGAAAAATGGATGTAACATTCTGAGGCAGAGTTTAGAAAACTGCAAGTGAGGCAATCTGGAGTCTGAAGAGACTAAACCGCAACCTGAGAGTATCGCAGGCACTCGCACATGCTAACTTGAGTTATTCTGAACTTTTTTTCGTTATTCACAAATCACCATGGCACAACAGTTCAAAGGCACTGACAAAACAATGCTATGTTCTAACAGGGACACGTCCAACAAAAGACAAAGTATAGATAAGGGATTTCAAGGCCTTGTGTGACCCCCTAATGTACCGTGCCAGCACCAGTATGTAACTATCCTTTTGCTGAATCCTGAACCATTCAGATCGCTAACTGTCACTGAAGAACAGAAACAACATGAAAATTTTGAGTGAAGAGACTGAAATTCAGTATTCAGAAACTACCACCGTAGAACTAATCGGAGCTGATTCTGAATTTTAGTGGCAAACAGTCACCTCGATATACACTGCTTCAGTTTAAAAAATTAATAGTACTCTGCATTCAGAAATCTATGAGCTGAGAAATACATATCGCTAACAATGCAGTGCCTGTCTGAAGAGACTAAAATTCAGTATTGAAACTGACAGCATAGCATGGATGGAATTCAGTGCTAAAAATCACCTCGTGAGCAAAATCAAAACTCAAAACAAACAACACTGTGGTGGTATGCTACATTACAGCGATGTGACAGGAGAAACTTAACTCCGTATTCAGAAACGGCAAGCATAGAAGGGTTATGATAAACTTGAGTTAACTCTGGATTCCACTCACACACAATCAGTATTGCACCACAGTTCAAAGCCACACCAATTCGGACAAAAACTAGATACAGAATCACAGATAAGGGATTCCAAGGTATGTGAGCTTCAGAGAAGAGGAACACCAAATGTACTCTGATCCACTATGCAGCTATCCCCTTTGCTGAATCCTGAATCGCTCAGACCGCTCACTGTCAGTGAAGAACAGAAAGATCAACAAAAATTACCTTGTCAAAGATGCATGAGAAACTGAGAATTGAGAAGTAGGGCAACAATTACCTTGTCCTGGTTCTCTCCGGAGGGAGCAGCCTCGCTGCTATGACCGACGATGTAGAACAGCACGCAGGACGCCACGCTGAGCGCAAGAGAAGCGCCGAGAACGGCGAGGATGCCGTAGAGCCTCCTGGTCCCGCTCCCCTCGGGCTCTCCTGGCGCCGCCGGGGATGGCGACGATGCGCCGCCGCACGAGGCTCCGAGGCGGCTGATCGCGGCGCGTAGGCCGCAGGCGCGGGCGGCGTGGCGGCTCGCGTCCCTGATCCTGAAGCTCTCGATGCCGCGCGGGCGCTCGGGCTGGCCCGCGTCCTCCGCCGTGACGTCCCTCACCCAATCCGAAGCCGAGGAGCCGCGGGCCATAGTAGACGAGAGGAACCTGTCGAGGACGATGTTGCCCCGGCGAGCTTTGGCGCCGGCCATAGCTGCCGCCTCCTCCGGGATGAAGTGCTCGGGCCGGGGCTGCTTCCTGCCTCGAGCAGGGGGAGCTGGGTCGCCTGCGGCCGGTGCGCCCGCCGAAGTTGAAGCCCCCGCGGAGGCGATGCGCTTCGGGGAGTATTGCTTCCTGCTTCGCGACGGCAGGCGGCGATTGGTGTCGGGCGGCGAGGCGTGCGCGATCGCCACCGTGGCGCCGGGCGCTGACAGATTACTCCGTTCAGTGAGTACAGATGAATCATCAAGATCAAGAACGCAACCAAGAACTGAATGCTTCGGATTGTTGATCGATCTTACCGGCCATCGCAGAGAAGTCCGAAGACGACGACGCGCCAAGAACAGGCGACTCGGAACCGGCACCGTCGGGAGCTCCCACGGCGACGAACTTCGTCGGCCCGGCCTGCTTCCTTGACCGTGCGCGGAGGGAGTTGTACGGCGGCGTCGCGTCGGCAGCCGCTGATCGGAACTCTGACGAATTCGCCACAAGATGAATCAAGATTCAAGAACGGACGCGCCGCAGCCTTTAGTTCAGGCAATCGGTAAACACATGCCGGTGTTTGGAAATCTTACCGAAGTGAGTCTCCATAGGGTCCTCGAACGCCTCGCGGTCTTCGCCCTTGATGTTGGCAGACGCGGCCGCGGCCTCATCGGACTCCGGCGAAGGTTCCTGCGCCAAAGAAAGAACCAACAAGAACGTCAAGAAACAGAGCATTCCGCTCTTTCGGTCGCCCGCCGCTCCGAACCACCATCGATCAATCACCTCAAGATCCTGCTTCTTGGCGCCCTCCGACGCGGCGGCGCCGACGGGATTGTGCGTCTCGGGGACGCGCTCCTGTTCGCCCTCCTTGGCGCCAGCGAGAGCCGCCGACGGAGCGGGATCCTCCCCGCCCTGCTCCGTCTGCCCCTCGAGCGGATCAACAGCCGCGCGCTCGTATTGCTCCATGGGGATCGAGTTCTTGGCGTGGACGAAGATGAGGGAAGGCGAGGGGAGGAGGAGGAGGGAAGGCGGTTGTTCGAACTTTGAAAGAAGGCGGGGGCAGGCAGATGGTGGGGGCGAAGCCAAGGGCGCGAGCGGTTATGACTTATGAGCAGTTCCTCTCCGGTGTTGAGGCCCGGGTGTTCACGGGATCGGATGGTGGGCCCTGCTCTTCGCTTTCCTTGAGATCCGTTCGAGTGCAAATGTTGCATACTAACAACGTTTTCTCATGTTCAAAACAAAAGAAAAAAGTAAAAAAAAAAACAGAAGCTAACAACTTGACTTTTCATACATTTTTGGCCAGCACTCTCCTCCGGCGCGCCGGCTGAATTTTCGGCCGGTCCGGCCGCAGCCGTTCAATCTGGGCTCTAATAGCCGTCAGATCTGGCTTCTTATCCTTCTTTGACTTCATCTTCAACCTCCGTCCCCACAAGCCTCCGCCACACACGCCTCCGTCCTCCTGCCCCGCGAGCACCCGCGTCCTCTCCCTGTCGTCGCTGCTCGTCGCAGCATCCCACTTCCTCTCCCCTTGTCGTTCGCCGCTCGTCGCCGTCGACGCTCGTGCGTGCAGACTTGTCCACTCGGTTGAAGCTTTTTTAAACTCAGGTCGAAGCTTTTTTTGCTTCGGTTGAAACTTTTTCCACTGTTTGAAGCTTTTTTTTCATATCGATTGAAGCTTTTTCTATGGTTTGGAGCTCCCTCATTTGCCGGTTGAAGCTTTTCCACACACCAGTTGGAGCTTTTCTGTGATTGAAGCTTTTTTCCACATCCATTGAAGCTTTTTTTCATGGGGTTGAAGCTTTCTTCCATGCCGGTTGCAGCTTCGACGTCCACGCTTGCAACCTCGCTGTCGAAGAGCACAACTCCCATGGCCCCTGTTGGCCGTAGCCAGCCCTAGCATCATCATTTGCTGTTCGAAGCTTTTTTCAACGCTGGTTGAAGCTTCGTGCGACACCGGATGTAACTTTTTTGTTGTGAAGTGGTTGGTTGCAGCATTTGTCATCGTTGATTGAAGCTTTTTTTCACTTCGGTTGTAGCTTTCCAGACCGCCCGTTGCAACATCAGGGGGTGTTCCCCTTGGTGCCCCCAACTCGTCGTCCACCTCGATCTTGTAAGCCATGGCTGCCCTGTATGTGAGCTCGTAGGACGGTTCGAACATCCTGAATCGCCGGTTGCAGCTCTGGGGTAGTAGCCGATTTGGGGAAGACATGGCCGCTGGAGGTAGGTGATGTTGTGGAGAGAGAGAGAGAGAGGAATCTGGTGCTCACCGCGCTTGGGGAAGACGAGATCAACGCTGACATATGGTGACCAGCGCACAAAAAAGAGAGAGCACATGAAGGAGCTGAGCAGGTAGGCAGCCGTGGGGGGGAGCGACAAGAGAGAGAAAGCAATAAGGTAGGGGATGGATGGGTGGACTGTAGCAGCGGTGTGAAAGGGATAAGGCACGGGATAGTTTTTTTTGCGTGGGGCCACTGCTCGCTCGTTCGCGCGTGGGAGACGACCGGCGCAAGCTTCGACCGGTCCGCCGGCTTGAAACGTTTCCCTATATTTTTTGCAAGACAGTACCGGTTTTGGTATGCGACATTGCAAATTGCACTGATAGTCGTCTAATTTTTTTACGGGTAAAGCCAACTTTATATTAATCAAAAACCGCAACTAGTAGGACGGAATTTTGGTCGTGTGGTTGCCCAAACCAAACATGATGACCCGCGGCTAGCGAAAGAGAAAATCTAGCTAAATTATGTGCGTCGACATTGGCCGCACGACCTTCAAAAATAAAATTAGAACTAAAAGTAGTTACTCTAGTTTTGATCTCGGTGATGATTGCTCCAACCTTCCATGGCTGCCTTGCTTAATATATGTCACCACTTGCTTTGAGTCAGAAGCTATAACAATGTTTTGCAAGTGAAGATCTTTTGCTAATGATAGGGCTTCTCGTCAAGCTATTGCCTCCAACGTCAAAGGGTCGCAAACTCCTCCAATGACCAGAGAGGAACTGCTAGGGTAGTTTCCAGCGTTATCTCTGCAGACAGCCGATGCTGAGCCCCCTTTGCCTGGTCATCGACATGGATTTTAGCATGTCCCTGTGGGGGTGCCCGTGGACGTTGAACTCTTGTACTCGCAGGTGCAATACCTGTTGTTGTACCCATAGTCCTTGTCTCCCAAATAATTTAGAGCTCCGAAATGAACCAGTGTACAAACAAATGCAATGTTGCCAGTGTTTGGAAGATTCCTTCATGGATAGCCTTGCGTCGAGACGACCATATGGCCCATAATGTGACCGCCATCTTCACACAAACTTCTCATGTCATAATGCCTCAAGAAGAGAGAAGAGCCATTGTATTTCATTAGGTTCCATCGCAGCAACCAAACGTTGACCTAGTTCCTCATCGACCAGGGCCCATGAACACCTCGATGTCGTGCATTCAACTAGCGAGTGTCGCTAAGAGTATGGTGAACCACAGAGACCACATGAGCTCAACGATGACATGTGTCTATGAGCTCTCGCATCTTCTGTCAAGAGGGATTGTTTTGAAAGACGCCATAAAAACAATATGATTTTTCCTGGTACCTGGATTTTCCATAAGGATTTCCATGCCCCTTCTTTGTTCATTGTGCATAATGCAATGCCCATGATGACAGAAATATCAAATGAAAAAGAACCCTCCTGCAGCCGTTGTCTATCCCACGTAGATGAGGTGGCATCAATTAATTCAGAAATATGTGTGGGTGGGTCTTGAATCAAACACCCATACGGTCGCATCATCTCATCTCGGGGAAGGCAATTATCATTCCAAATGTGTGTGTCCTCTCCATTGACTATCCTCTTTATCAACCATTGTTTTAGAGTATCTCTACCGTCCAAAATAGATCACCGAATCTGACTTGGGTGGCTATCAAGATTTGCATGCAACATCGATGACTCCGAGTAGTAGATACTTTTCAGAATAAGGGCACTTAGAGACTCAGGGTTATGCAAAAGCCTCCATGTATGTCTGGCAAGCATGGCTAGATTTAAAAGTTCAAAATCTTTGAAGCCTAACCCCCCCCATACCTTTAGGTTGTGTCATAGCCTTCCAAGAGACCCAATGAGGTTTGCGATGTCCATCCTTGCTTCCCCATCAAAACTTCCTGATCAACATGTTGAGATGTTCACACAATCCTTTGGGAAGATTGAAAGATGACACAGTGTACACTGGAATTGCCTGGGCCATTGCTTTCACAAGTACCTCCTTTGCCTGCCCAGGACATAGTATTCTCAATCCAGTCTTAAACTTTGCTCCACATACGGTCCTTGAGATGCTTGAATGCACCATTTTTCAAGCTCCCTATATCAGAAGACATGCCCAGATATTTCTCATTTGATGTTTCATTGGGAACGTTCAAAATACCTTTGATATCATTGCGAACATTGTCAGGTACTCCTTTGCTAAAAAAGATAGATGATTTGGCGTGATTGATCCTCTAACCCATGGCCTGGCAATAAATATCCAACAACGGGTTCACCTCGGTAGCACCCATACCATCTGCTTTGAAGAACAACAGGCTGTCATCGGCTAATAAGAGTTGGTTTACTAGCGGCGCTGTTGGTGCTAAAAGTATCCCACTCAAGTTGGTTGACTCACTTATGGATTTCAGGGGGCACGAAAGGCCCTCTGCTGCTAACAAAAACAAGTATGGTCGGGTCCCCTTGCCAGATCCCACGAGACGGCTTAAATTCTTCAAGTCTTCCCATTGAATAAAACTGAAAATTTGACAGATGTGACCACGCTCATTACAATGTCAACCTCGTCTAATGACACTTTGATAGTGTTACTAACAAACGAGGCCCAAATGCTAGGGATGATGTGGCGGAAGACATGGACCACTAGGCGAGGTTTAAAAAAAGGAGGATAACTCCGGCCTCTGCATCAGGATGATGCATACAACCATATATTATTAAGAATGCAAAATCCAACAGTCGAACAACATCGACTTGGAAATGAAGCGAAAAAATCCGAGGTCGCATGCCTCACGACAGTAACTCCACCAGATAAGCACTAACCCTATGTTACAAGATGACAGCAAAACGAAAAATACACAACTCCTAGACTACGCCTTCAAAAAGGAATCACCGCACATTGTGCCAAATGGTAAAACCATAGTTGTGCAAAATTTTAACTTTTCTTCGATTTTCTGAAATTGAAAAATAATAGTGTTGTGCCCTAGTTTGATAAGATAAATTGTGACAATGATGCCACTTGTAAAAAAAGTATTTTTATTATAGTAAGATCATCTATGCTTACTTTGTAAAAGAGATGAAGAGATGATCAAATATCAAATCATCATCTCCTTCATAAAGCGAGCATTGATGTTCTTATTACACTATTAGTTTGTTGCATATGGTCCTCTCTACTATTTAAGAAGGTCGGAGAGCCTCTCGCGCGGCAATGTGGGACTAAACCACATCATTCAGTATGGTGTTGTGGTGAGTTGGGGCTCTCGGGCGACGTTCATGGGCCGACGTCTCAGTTAATCCCATCGGCATAACGATGTATGTGTTTTTGTAAAAATCCATTACATTCACAGTTGATTTTATAGGCAGTTTTAAAAAATTGATCTAAAATATATTTAAATATGAAAGGAAAGGATAGAAATAGAGAGAGAGGGAGAGATAGAGAGAGAGATGAAAACTACCCTAGCGGCCCAGCCCTATGTAGCCCATCCCACCTACAGGCAACCCCGTCTTCAACCTCGCGCCTAGTGGCAGTGGACGATGCGTCCGAGAGCGCTGGTACATCTCCAATGTATCCACTTTTTCTCACGCCTTTCCTCTTGTTTTGGACTCTAATTTGCATGATTTGAATGAAACTAACTCCGGACTGACGCTGTTTTCAGCAAAACTACTATGGTGTTGTTTTTGTGTAGAAATAAAAGTTCTCGGAATGGAACAAAACTTTTTGAGGATTTTCTGTACCAATAATAAGAATTTCTGGAGCCAAGACCCACCGGAGAGGGGCCCCTAGGTGGGCACAACCCACCAGGGCGCCCCCCTCTCCTGGCGCGCCCAGGTGGGTTGTACCCACCTGGTGGCCCCGCTGATGACTGATACATCTCCAACGTATCTATAATTTTTTATTGTTCCATGCTATTATATTATCTGTTTTGGATGATAACGGGCTTTATTTTACAATTTTATATTATTTTTGGGACTAACCTATTAACCGGAGACCCAACCCAAATTGTTGTTTTTTTGCCGATTTCAGTGTTTCGCAGAAAAGGAATATCAAATGGAGTCCAAATGGAATGAAACCTTTGGGAGCGTGTCGGTGTCAAAACCGGCGGATCTCGGGTAGGGGGTCCCGAACTGTGCGTCTAGGCCGGATGGTAACATGAGGCGAGGGACACGAAGTTTTACCCAGGTTCGGGCCCTCTCGATGGAGGTAAAACCCTACGTCCTGCTTGATTAATATTGATGATATGGGTAGTACAAGAGTAGATCTACCACGAGATCGGAGAGGCTAAACCCTAGAAGCTAGCCTATGGTATGATTGTTGTTCTGTATGTTGTCCTACGGAGTAAAACCCTCCGGTTTATATAGACACCGGAGAGGGTTAGGGTTACACAAAGTCGGTTACAATGGTAGGAGATCTACATATCCGTATCGCCAAGCTTGCCTTCCACGCCAAGGAAAGTCCCTTCCGGACACGGGACGAAGTCTTCAATCTTGTATCTTCATAGTCCAGGAGTCCGGCTGAAGGTATAGTCCGGCCATCCGGAGACCCCCTAATCCAGGACTCCCTCAGTAGCCCCTGAACCAGGCTTCAATGACGACGAGTCCGACGCGCAGATTGTCTTCGGCATTGCAAGGCGGGTTCCTCCTCCAAGTACTTTATAGAAGATTTTGAACACAAAGATAATGTCCGGCTCTGCAAAATAAGTTTCCACATATTGCCATAGAGAGAATAATATTTACTCAAATCTAATCTGCTGACGTACTCCGTAGTGTGACACACCACGGCCAAGCCTTTATCCGAGTCGTTTCATTATCCCACCTCAGCGCGTCATGCGAGGCGGTTTCCTTGGCACGTCTTGTTAAAGCAGAGATCGTGTCCCCTTATTCCGGGATTCTCATCAATACGGGCGTGGGTAACCCAACCGCGCCATTGATTACGGTGCTTGGAGATAAGCGAGTTTTACCAGGCTGGTGGGGACACGTAGTTGCGTCCACCCATATAAGGGGATAAGGATCCACCTTTTCACCTACGCCTTCTTCCTCCCTTGCTTATCCATTCTCGCGCACTCGAGCTCCAGCGCCCAAGCCCGCACCCCCACCTCAACCTTCTCCAGCCATGTCCGGAGCGGGAGGCAAGTGGATGGTCTCCTCCGTCACGGAGGGACACATCAAAAAACTAAGGAAGGCCGGATACTTGTGTAACGACATCGCATACCGGCTTCCCGAAAAGGGGCAGCTCATCCCCACCCCTAGGCCCCATGAGAGGGTGGTGTTCCTCCCCCATTTCCTCCGCGGACTGGGCTTCCCTCTTCACCCATTTGTCCGGGGGCTCATGTTCTACTATGGCCTGGATTTCCACGATCTGGCCCCGAACTTTCTCCTCAACATCTCGGCGTTTATCGTCGTGTGCGAGGCGTTCCTCTGCATCCGCCCCCATTTCAGCCTATGGCTCAAGACTTTCAATGTCAAGCCGAAGGTGGTGCGCGGTAACCAGGCGGAGTGCGGAGGCGCCATGGTGGGCAAGATGCCCAACGTCTTATGGCTCGAGGGCCCCTTTGTGGAGACCCTGAAGGGGTGGCAATCGGGGTGGTTTTACATCACCGAGCCGCGCGACCCCGAATGGGTCGCAGCCCCCGAGTTTCGATCCGGACCCCCTACGCAGCTCACCTCCTGGAAAGGAGACGGGCCTGTCGTGGGGTAAAAAAGGAGAGCTGACCGGACTCCAAACATGCATCCAAACCCTGGTGGACAAGAAGCTCAAACTTGTCAACGTAGTCCAGTTTATGCTCATCCGCCTGATCCTCCCGTGTCAACAACGGGCTTTCAACCTGTGGGAGTTCGACCCGGTGCGGCACCGAACTCTGAGCAGGCTCTTCGACACGACGTACGAAGATGCCTGGAAGGTGCTTTTCAAGGGCGTCGAGGCCCCCGCATCCGCTACCGAGGATCGCGGATTCAGTACGCAGCGTCACGCTCATGCGGTAAGCTGTTTTTTTTTCCTTTTACAGGGTATCAGTTTTTCATAGTTTGACTCCATGCGGGATCTAAGCTCCCTTACCTTTGACAGGATTGGCAGGAGACGTCCAGACAGATCAACTGTCCGGCTCCTTTGCCCGAAGGCCCAGCGGAAGCTCGTTTGGCGAAGTTGCTGGTTCCGGCACCCCATGTGGTGCCGGAGAAGAAGGCCAAGAAGAAGGCCACGGGGACTCGAAAGAGTGCCCGGCGCCTGGAGGTGTCGGATCCCTCATCCGACGACTCCAAGACGCACTCCTCCCATGAAGACGAGGAGGAGGAAGAAGAGACCCCTCCCCCTCCAGTGGGGGAAGGGAAGAAAAGGAAGGCTGCCCCAACTGGGGAGGCCGAAGGGTCCAAGAAGGGGAAAACCCTTCCTCCGGACTACTCCACTGATGCCGACGACGGCTGAGAGGAGTGGCCGCTCAGGGCCAAGCCCCTGGCAAAATCGTAAGTATCCGGATACCAGAGTAATTCATAGTATTCGTTTATTGCACAACTTTCCCTTATGTCGAATATGTTTATGCAGCCCACCCAAAGACCGGCTCGACGCATCCTCGAGCGGCTCACTAGACTCGTCGGATGTGAACTCGCTTCCGACGGCTTCCTCCCCCCGCCCTACGGACGACACCGAAGTGTTGTCCCAACAGGTTCCAAGCCGGGAGGAGGTGGTCCTGGAGGCGCCGCAAGGCGACCTCCCGGACTCCAGGAGTAAAGGGGATGAAACCCCCCAGGGCTCCAAGTCCGGCTCTAGGCCGAACACCGCTCCGAAACCTTCAAAGGTTCTAGAGTCCGGCGGGGGGCCTCCTTCCAAGAGGAGCAAGCCCACCGTGCCGGTGACCCCCGTCCAACCGGAGGCGCCGGACAATCTGTTGGAGGCGCTCCAAGGCGCCTCCATCGACGAGGAGCACCGCACCATTATGAGTGCGGTGGTCCTGAAGGTTCAGTCCGCCAAGAGCGGACTGACTGAAGCTTGTACTAGCCTTTTAACAGGCTTTGAGGTAAGTAAAGAATGTGTAAATAATATTGCCGCATAGACAGTAGCCCCTGATGCTCTGTTTGGCATTCGGGAAGAAAAGCCGAATAGAGGATCAAATAAAATTCGCAGGAGTCTAACAAAAAGGAGTCAATATGTGTATGCAGGCTTCTCTGCTTGCGTCCGCCGTACTGACTGCGGAAGTGGACACGCTAAAGTAGAACCTCGAGCGGTCCGAGCAAGAGCTCAGGCGTGCCAAGAAGCAGCTCGACGACAATGAAGGTAAGAAATACCTTGTTTAAATATATATATATATATATATAAAGGTGCAATTGCAGAAAATGATAGGATTATCGTGGCTATTGTAGGGGCCATGTCTGAGGTGGCGACCCTTAAGCAAGCGCTGCTCGAGGCCGACAAGAGGGCGGCCACGGAGCACACCGAGCGGGAGAAGTATGAGGCCCAGGTTGGCAAGGTGCGGCAAGAGCTCCAGGTTCTCATGAAAAAACAGGAGAGTTTGGAGCTTGACTCAAAGACGCGAGCGTCCGAGCTCGCGGCGGCTATTGAAAATGCCAAGTCTGCCAAGGCCGAATCCCAGAAGACCCTCGAGGAGTTGGATGAGGTGAAGAAGATAGCGGCGGGTAAGGCATTATTTATGCAAAGCAAACACATAAACGTGACTTATTTGTTACTTACCCGAATCCGGAGCTCTCCAGGAGCGTTCGCATATCTTCCCCAGAGTGTGTCCGATGCCGCCGCATTCTATCGAGCCGAGGAGGGCAGCTCGACAGAGAAGGTGTTCTGGTCTCAGTACGTTGAGGCCGGACACCCCGTGCCCCTGAGCGACCAGCTGAAGCAACTGGTCGAGCTCCACAAGGCAGCCGAACAGGCCATGAAGGGCCTCATAGTTCGGCTGTGGCCTGGAGAGGCTCTGCCTGGGAGCTATTTCGGGCTGGTGCGGCGGCTGGTGGGGGCTTGTCCGAGGCTCGAAGTCATCAAGCGCTCCGTCTGCATTGAAGGTGCCCGTAGGGCCCTTGCCCGTGCTAAGGTGCACTGGGGCAAGCTGGATGCTGAGAAGCTTGTGAAGGACGGGCCATCGCCGGGGAAAGAGCATCGCAAGCCCGAGAATTACTATAAGGATGTTCTGAAGGGTGCCTGCCTTGTGGCGGATGAATGTTCCAAGGATGTATTTTTTGAGTAAAACTCGCTCGTTTTGTCCTGTGCGCTGAAAACTTGTTCATATGCGCTAAGCAATGCTGTTGGAATTTAAAATATTACCTTCTGTGCGGCTGTTTATCAATTCTGAGAGATGGCGAGTCGTCGGCTTCTGCCCCCGTGCCGCTAGTGCTGGGGTGTTCAGGGATAAACCTGAGCGCTCTTTTCCCCATGTTTGGGTCCTTCGAGGGAGGCGCTCAGCCCAACGAACAAGGCAATCAGACTATAATGCGTGAACACTCTCACTTAGCCATAGAATTCTATAATTTTAAATTTCGGCGAAGCCCCTGGTATTCGGAAGACCGAGTTCGGGGCGCTATCCACGCCTTGGCCGGACGGAGCCGACTCCTCGCTCTAAGCGGCATAAGTCTTTAGGGACTCGAAAAACCTCTCGAACAGCGACCAGCCCTCGCTTCATCATGACAGTCAGTTTTAGCATTCTCCACTGAGGTGCTCGACCCAGCTCAACTGGGGCACAATCGCAGTGGTTCTCCTAGTGCTACCTTAGCCGATATAGCGGAATGTAAGGCACCAAAACATAGGAGCCGAGCAAACCCAACTATTGACCCAAGACATGATTCGGAGCCGATGCATATAATGCTATAAGTTCGGGGTGCCGCACTTGTTAAAGTGTTCGGACTTCTCACACCATGTTGATGGGTACTGAAGCCCCTGGCGTATTTTGTCCGTACCAAAGTGTACGGGTGCAACATGTCGTTAAGGAACATATATTAAAAAAGAGTAATGCAAAAATAGACAAAAGCTATGCATTGTTTATTAAAGAGGGCTGCGATCAAATCAGAACGATACAAATAATGCGATAAGCAAAAGGTTGGACTATTTAACATGTCCGTTCCAGGGGCAAGCTGCGGAATAGTATGCGAAACAGGTATACAGCTCGTGATAGAGACCACCTGGGAGTTCCGTAATGCGGCGTGGCTTGTCTACTTCCCTGGTTCTTGCATCGTTTGTGCGGCAATTGAACTGCCGAACAGGCCTTCCGAAGAGTGGAGTCCTGAAAGTAAGAGAAAATTCAAAAATCGGCAGCCCCTGGTACAGTTTAAGCCGTGTTTCGGGCGTGCCGTGATGGTGCCCCTCCCCTGTACCCATGGTATTTCTAGAGCGTAGTTACGTACGCGAAGTACTGGTGTCGCATTTTTGCGAGGGCTGGGGTTGGGGCCGCATTGCTACGCCTGCTCGGATCGTGCCAGGCGGTCTTGTTGTAGGTTACTCCAGGCGCGCTTGACGGTGTCTGGTCGTTTAATGGCCGGACTGGAGAACTGCCTGGAGAGGCTGCTTTGTACTTCCGCTTCAAGGGCCGGCGTGTGCTCCTCCGTTCAGAGGGAGCGTTCGGTGTTTCCATTGACCGTAATTACTCCTCGAGGGCCTGGCATCTTGAGCTTAAGGTATGCGTAGTGCGGTACCGCATTGAACTTGGCGAATGCGGTTCGCCCGAGCAGTGCGTGATAGCCACTGTGGAATGGGACTATGTCGAAGATTAACTCCTCGCTTCAGAAATTATCCGGAGATCCGAAGACCACTTCAAGTGTGACTGAGCCTGTACAGTTGGCCTCTTCACCTGGTATTACGCCTTTAAAGGTCGTTTTGGTGGGCTTAATCCTCGAGGGATCTATGCCCATTTTCCGCACTATATCCTAGTAAAGCAGGTTCAGGCTACTGCCGCCGTCCATAAGGACTCTACTGAGATGAAATCCGTCAATAATTGGGTCTAGAACCAATGTGGTGAATCCGCCATGACGGGTGCTAGTGGGATGGTCCCTTCGATCAAAGGTGATCGGGCAGGAGGACCATGGGTTGAACTTTGGGGCGACTGGCTCTATCGCGTATACGTCCCTTAACGCGCGCTTCCACTCCCTTCGATGTAATCTTCTTTTGCAGTGTGTTTGTCGAGATCCGATGAATTGTGGGTTTATGATCAAGTTTATCTATTGAACAATATTTGAATCTTCTCTGAATTCTTTTATGTATGGTTGGTTTGTCTTTGCAAGTCTCTTTGAATTATCAGTTTGGTTTGGCCTACTAGATTGATCTTTCTTGCAATGGGAGAAGTGCTTAGCTTTGGCTTCAATCTTGCGTTGCTCGATCCCAGTGACAGAAAGGGAAACGACACATATTGTATTGTTGCCATTGAGCATAAAAAGACGGGGTTTACATCATATTGCATGAGTTTATCCCTCTACATCATGTCATCTTGCTTACGGCGTTACTCTATTCTTATGAACTTAATACTCTAGATGCATGTTGGATAGCGGTCGATGTGTGGAGTAATAGTAGTAGATGCAGGCAGGAGTCGGTCTACTTGTCACAGACGTGATGCCTATATACATGATCATACCTAGATATTCTCATAATTATTCGCTTTTCTATCAATTGCTCGACAGTAATTTGTTCACCCATCGTAATACTGATGCTATCTTGAGAGAAGCCACTAGTGAAACCTATGGCCCCCGGGTCTATTTTCCATCATACAAGTTTCCAATCTATTTTATTTTGCAATCTTTACTTTCAATCTATATCATAAAAATACCAAAAATATTTATCTTATTATTATTATTATCATCTCTATCAGATCTCACTCTTGCAAGTGGCCGTGAAGGGATTGACAACCCCTTTATCACGTTGGTTGCGAGGTTCTTTTTTGTTTGTGTAGGTACGAGGTAACTCACACGTGGTCTCCTACTGGATTGATACCTTGGTTCTCAAAAACTGAGGGAAATACTTACGCTGCTTTACTACACCACCCTTTCCTCTTCAAGGGAAAACCAACGCAGTGCTCAAGAGGTACCAATGACCCTGCTGATACTATAAATTCACAATATTCCAGAAAAAATCAGGGAGAAAGAGTTATCACGATCCACGAGACGGAGCCGCCGCCAAGCCCTGTTCTTCCTTGGGAGGGCAGATCTGGAGTCCGTTTGGGGCTCCAGAGAGGGGGATCTTCGTGCTTCGTCATCACCAACCCTTCTCCATCGCCAATTACATGATGCTCACCATCAGTAGTGAGTAATTCCTTCGTAGGCTCGCTGGTCGATGAGGAGTTGGATGAGATTCATCATGTAGTCGAGTTAGTTTTGTTAGGGCCTGATCCCTAGTATCCACTATGTTCTTAGATTGATGTTGCTATGACTTTGCCATGCTTAATGCTTGTCACTTTGGGCCCGGGTGCCATGATTTTAGATCTGAACCGTTTATGAATTCATCATTATATCCATGTTTTAGATCCGATCTTGCAAGTTATAGTCACCTACTACGTGTTATGATCCAGCAACCCCGGAGTGACAACAACCGGGCCCATTCCCGGTGATGACCGTAGTTTGAGGAGTTCATGTATTCACTATGTGTTAATGCTTTGTTCCGGTTCTCTATTAAAAGGAGGCCTTAATATCCCTTAGTTTCCAATATGGAACCCACTGCCACGGGAGGGTAGGACAAAAGATGGCATGCAAGTTCTTTTAATAAAGCACGTATGACTATTTACGGAATACATGCCTACATTATATCGATGAACTAGAGCTAGTGCCATATCGCCCTAGGTTATAATTGTCTCATGATGAATATCATCCAACAAGTCACCGATCCAATGCCTACGAATTTATCTTATGTTGTTTCTGCTAAGTTACTACTACTATCATCACTGTTACACTTGTTACAAATTACTGCTATCATTGTTACTGTTACCGTTACTGCTGTCACTACTACCAAAACTATCAAACTATTTTGCTACTGATCATATTGTTGCAGATAATTAATCTCCAGGTGTGGTTGAATTGACAACTCAGCTGGTAATACCTTAAAATATTCTTTGGCTCCCCTTATGTCGAATCTATAAATGTGGGTTGAATACTCTACCCTCGAAAACTATTGTGATCCCCTATACTTGTGGGTTATCAAGCGCTGATATTTCTCCAACGTATCTATAATTTTTGATTGTTCCATGCTATATTATATTCTGTTTTGGACATTATTGGGCTTCATTATACACTTCTATATTATTTTTGGGACGAACCTATAAACCGGAGGCCCAACCCAGAATTACTGTTTTTTTGCCTATTTTGGGGTTTCGTAGAAAAAGAATATCAAACGGAGTCCAAATGGAATGAAACCTTCGGGAACGTGATTTTTGGAACGAACATGATCCAGAGGACTTGGACCCTACGTCAAGCAATCAACGAGGTAGGGGGCGCGCCTACCCCCCCCCCCCCCGGCGCGCCCTCCACCCTCATGGGGCCCACGTTGCTCCACCAACGTACTCCTTCCTCCTATATATACCTATGTACCCCCAAACTACCAGATACGGAGCCAAAACCCTAATTCCACCACCGTAACTTTTTGTATCCACGAGATCCCATCTTGGGGCCTTTTCCGGAGCTCCGGCCGGAGGGGGCATCGATCACGGAGGGCTTCTACATCAACACCATAGCCCTCCGATGAAGTGTGAGTAGTTTACTTCAGACCTACGGGTCCATAGTTATTAGCTAGATGGCTTCTTCTCTCTTTTTGGATCTCAATACAAAGTTTCCCCCTCTCTTGTGGAGATCTATTCGATGTAATCTTCTTTTGCGGTGTGTTTGTTGAGACCGATGAATTGTGGGTTTATGATCAAGTTTATCTATGAACAATATTTGAATCTTCTCTGAATTCTTTTATGTATGATTGGTTATCTTTGCAAGTCTCTTTGAATTATCAGTTTGGTTTGGCCTACTAGATATTGATCTTTCTTGCAATGGGAGAAGTGCTTAGCTTTGGGTTCAATCTTGCGGTGTCCTTTCCCGGTGACAGTAGGGGCAGCAAGGCACGTATTGTATTGTTACCATCGAGGATAACAAGATGGGGTTTATATCATATTGCATGAGTTTATCCCTCTACATCATGTCATCTTACTTAAAGCGTTACTCTGTTCTCTTGAACTTAATACTCTAGATGCATGCTGGATAGCGGTCGATGTGTGGAGTAATAGTATTAGATGCAGGCAGGAGCTGGTCTACTTGTCTCGGACGTGATGCCTATATACATGATCATACCTAGATATTCTCATAATTATGCTCAATTCTATCAATTGCTCAAAAGTAATTTGTTCACCCACAGTAATACTTATGCTCTCGAGAGAAGCCTCTAGTGAAACCTATGGCCCCCGGGTCTATTTTCCATAATATTAATCTTCCAATACTTAGTTATTTCCTTTACCATTTATTTTACTTGCATCTTTATCATAAAAATACAAAAAATATTATCTTATCATATATATCAGATCTCACTCTCGTAGCTGACCGTGAAGGGATTGACAACCCCTTTATCGCGTTGGTTGCGAGGAGTTTATTTGTTTGTGTAGGTGCGAGAGACTCGCGTGTGGCCTCCTACTGGATTGATACCTTGGTTCTCAAAACCTAAGGGAAATACTTACGCTGCTCTGCTGCATCACCCTTTCCTCTTCAAGGGAAAACCAATGCAGTGCTCAAGAGGTAGCAAGAAGGATTTATGGCGCTGTTGTCGGGGAGTCTACGCAAAAGTCAACATACCAAGTACCCATGACAAACCCTTATCTCCCGCATTACATTATTTGCCATTTGCCTCTCATTTTCCTCTCCCCCCACTTCACCTTGCCGTTTTATTCGCCCTCTCTCTCTCCGTCCTTCCTCTCTTTCTCTATTCGCCTCTTTTTGTCCGTTTCTTGTTTGCTTGTGTGTCGGATTGCTTGCTTGTCATGATGGCTCTATCTAGATCTGGTGATCTCCACCTTAAAAGGTTAGAAGAGATCAAAAGCAACGTCAGGAGTTTTATGGTCTTACAATTTGAGCATAATAATTTCTTTAGAAATGAGATTAAAGAACAAAAAAGCTTTATGGGTTATATGAATAGAGAGCTCGATGATATGTCTAAAGAATTTGATGGTTTGAAATCTCAGATTGCTCATCTTGAGAAGTTAATAGCTGAAGTTTCGGATAAGCAAGCCGCCTTAGTTAATAAGATGGCCGCTAAGCCGGAAATTTTTTTGGAAGACAAAGATGAAGATCTAAAAGTTATTGATGTGTCCCCTATTAAATCTTTGTTTTGTAATATGAATCTTGATAATGATGGGACTGGATATGATCCACCTTTACCTAGAAGGCGTTCCAAAAATTCGGAGTCTTTAGATCTTGATGCTAAAATTGTTAAAAGTGGGATTGAAGAAGTCAAAACTTTAAATATTAATGAACCCACTATTTTGGATTTCAAGGAATTTAATTATGATAATTGCTCTTTGATAGATTGTATTTCCTTGTTGCAATCCATGCTAAATTCTCCTCATGCTTATAGTCAAAATAAAGCCTTTACCAAACATATCGTTGATGCTTTGATGCAATCTTATGAAGAAAAACTTGGGTTCGAAGTTTCTATCCCTAGAAAACTTTATGATGAGTGGGAACCTACTATTAAAATTAAGATTAAAGATCATGAATGCTATGCTTTGTGTGATTTGGGTGCTAGTGTTTCCATGATTCCAAAGACTTTGTGTGATTTGCTACGTTTCCATGATTTTGATGATTGCTCTTTAAACTTGCACCTTGCGGATTCCACTATTAAGAAACCTATGGGAAGAATTAATGATGTTCTTATTGTTGCAAATAGGAATTATGTGCACGTGGATTTTATTGTTCTTGACATAGATTGCAATCCTTCATGTCCTATTATTCTTGGTAGACCTTTCCTTAGAACGATTGGTGCAATTATTGATACACTACTAGGAAAAACCTTATACACAGAATCTTACCAGCAGCGCGTGTTCAAATGAGGCGCTACTACTACTTAGCAGTAGCGCGTGGTCAGAAAGGGCGCTACTGCTCTCCACTTAGCAGTAGCGCGGCAGGAATAAAACACGCTACTACTATAATTCCCACACCGTTGCCGACATACTAGGTATAGTAGTAGCGCCCTTCGACAAACCGCGCTACTGCTATCAAATTAGTAGTAGTGCGCTTTTAGGTTAGGGCGCTACTGCTAAGTTTGAACTTGTCCACAGGACGGGCCCAGCTTAGTAGTAGCGAGTTTGTGAGGAGCGCGCTACTGCTGCGGATTAGCAGCAGCGCGTTTTCTTTTCCCACGCTACTGCTAAAGCTATTTTGACACAACCCCCACGCAGGCTTCCCTCCTCTGCTTCCTCCCCCAATTCCCCACTCTCTCTTCTCCCCTCGTCGCCTCCGCCGTAGCCCCTGCCCTCGCCCTCGCCGGAGCCCCTGCCCTCGCTCTTTGTCGGAGTCTGCCCTCGATGTCGATGTGCGCCTGTGCTCCTCCCCCTCGGCCTCGACCTTGCTGGAGCCCCTGCCCTCGCTCTCCGCCGCCGTCTCCCTTGACCCCGCCTCGCCGCCGTCTTCCCTGACCCCGCCTTGCCGCCGTCTTCCCCGACTCCTCCTCGCCGCGCCTCGGTGCCGCCATCTCCCCGACCCCATCTCTCTCTCCGCCCTCGGTAAGCACTCTCCCCTCCCCTCTTCTCTGCTCTCTGCTCTGCTCTCTCTCTCTGTTAGTATGAACCCTAGCTATTTAGTGCTAGTTAGTATGAACCCTAGGTTATTTTTAGTGCTAGTTAGTTAATTACAATTAGTATGAACCCTAGTTAAAAAACCTAGGACAGATTATTGGCTATTTTTTAGTGGTACTTAGTATGAACCCTAGGTTTCAAACTATTGCTATTTGTTAATTAAAGCAATTGTTGCTATTTATTATTTTTTAGTTAAAGCAATTGTTGCAATTTAAAAAAACCTCTTACATTTTTCTTCAAGTTCTATATTTTTCTTCCTGCTATATGCAAATTTGAAGTGGACATGTGATATGTGGACATGTGATTTGGACATGTCACATTTGGAATTTGGACATGTCATATTTGTACATGTGATGTTTTGGACATGTTATATTCGGAAAATGATGATTATGTGCAGGGTAAATGATCCGAGCGGTTCTCGGGCGCCAGCCATAAATGGTTCAAAAGCAGACATGAAGCAGAAGCTAGTTACTTGAGGTTCACGCTAACGCGAGAGAGGACTCATAACCGCCGCCTCATGTACTGCATAGTTTCGTTCTCACTCATAGTGATAGCTCTTTTTGTCTATATCATTGTTTAGATGGATGACGATGTAGTTGCAAGTATTTGAGGCATCTCATAACTTGTATCGCTATTTCGAGAGAGACGTCATTTTGTGTTGGATGATGATTATGGTGATGACATGATCGATTTGATGAGGCTATTTGTATGTGTATGATATGATCGGATTTGTATGTGTATGATATGCTAGAGACTATTGTATAAAACACTAAACAAAATTCAGCAGCACAAAATATGGAGCAGAAAAAAAATTCAGAAACTAATAACAGTAGCGCGGGGTATTGCTTTAGTAGCAGCGAGGTATTAGCAGTAGCGCTTTCTATACTAGGGCTCTATAGATATTAGTAGCAGCGCGTTTTTACGACGACCGCTGCTACTATCCCTAGATAGCAGTAACATGGGTCAGCACGTGCTACTGCTAAGCGTTAGCTGTAGCGCCATATCAGTAGCGCAGCTTCCCGCGCTACTGATAAGCATTTTACCCGCGCTACTGCTAGGCTTTTCCCAAGTAGTGATATGAAGGACGGGAATATTAGATTCCAATTTCCGTTAAGGAAAGGCATGGAACACTTCCCTAGAAAGAATATTAAATTACCTTATAAATCTATTATGAGAGCCACTTATGGATTGCCTTCCAAAGATGGCAATACCTAGATCTATCTTCGCTTTTATGCCTAGCTAAGGGCGTTAAACGATAGCGCTTGTTGGGAGGCAACCCAATTTTATTTTTATTCCTTGCTTTTTGCTCCTGTTTAGTAATAAATAATTTATCTAGCCTGTGTTTTGGTTGTGTTTTTTGTGTTTAGTTAGTGTTTGTGCCAAGTAGAACCGTTGGGAAGACTTGGGGAAAGTCTTTTTGATCTTGCTGTAAAAAACAGAAACTTTAGCGCTCGCGAGAATTGCTGCCATTTTTTACTGGAGAGTGCTATTTAGTTAATTATTTTTGAAAATGATTAATAGATAAATTCCTCACGTCCAGAGATTTATTTTAGAATTTTTGGGGTTCCAGAAGTATTCGAAACCTACAGATTACTACAGACTGTTTGGTTTTTGACAGATTCTGTTTTTCGTGTGTTGTTTGCTTATTTTGATGAATCTATGGCTAGTAAAATAGTTTATAAACCATAGAGAAGTTGGAATACAGTAGGTTTAACACCAATATAAATAAATAATGAGTTCATTACAATACCTTGAAGTGGTGTTTTGTTTTGTTTCGCTAACGGAGCTCGCGAGATTTTCTACTTTAAGTTTTGTGTTGTGAAGTTTTCAAGTTTTGGGTAAAGATTTGATGGATTATGGAACAAGGAGTGGAAATATCCTAAGCTTGGGGATGCCCATGGCACCCCCAAGATAATCTAAGGACACCTAAAATCCAAAGCTTGGGGATGCCCCGGAAGGCATCCCCTCTTTCGTCTACCTCTATTGGTAACTTTACTTGGAGCTATATTTTTATTTACCACATGATATGTGTTTTGCTTGGAGCGTCTTGTATTATTTGAGTCTTTATTTGTTAGTTTTCCACAATCATCCTTGCTGCACACACCTTTTTGAGAGAGACACTCATGATTCGGAAATTGTTAGAATACTCTATGTGCTTCACTTATATCTTTTGAGTTATATAGTTTTTGCCCTAGTGCTTCACTTATATCTTTTAGAGCACGTTGGTAGATTTGTTTTATAGAAACCATTGTTATCTCATGCTTCACTTAGATTATTTTGAGAGTCCTACAAAACAGCATGGTAATTTGCTTTAATTATGTTAGGCATTCAAGATTAATAATAAAATTTTCTTATGAGTGCGTTGAATACTATGAGAAGTTTGAAACTTGATAATTATTTTGAGATATGGAGATGGTGATATTAGAGTCATGCTAGTTGATTAGTTGTGAATTTGAGAAATACTTGTGTTAAAGTTTGTGATTCCCTTAGCATGCACGTATGGTGAACCGTTATGTTAAGAAGTCAGAGCATGATGTATTTATTGATTGTCTTCCTTATGAGTGGCGGTTGATACGTCTCCAACGTATCTATAATTTTTGATTGCTCCATGCTACATTATCTACTGTTTTGGATGTTTATGGGCTTTATTATACACTTTTATATTAATTTTGGGACTAACCTATTAACCCAGAGCCCAGTGCCAGTTTCTGTTTTTTTTGCCTATTTTAGGGTTTTGAAGAAAAGGAAAATCAAATGGAGTCCAATTGACCTGAAACTTCACGGAACTCATTTTTGGAAGGAAAGCAACCCGGGAGTGTCGGTGTACTAGAGTAGGGGTACCCTAGTATCCCGAACTTGTGCACGGGCAGTCGCAGCATCCCGCGGCAAGGCTTGCCGGGTGACCGCCAAGGTCCTCCGTGGTTCCTTTGGAGCCATTCAAGGACAAAGTATCCAAGCCAAGGAGACAAGACCCCGGCAAGAGGAACTTGCCGCGACACGCCACGCGTCCCGGCAAGGCCCGGTGAGCGACAAGCTCCCGGACGCGATAAGACAACAACCGCGGCAAGGCGCTTGCCGCGGCAAGCCACCACTCTGTGCCCGCGCTCCAGCACATCCACCAACGTGTCGCTCTGGGACCCTTCCAGGCGTACGTGGCGGGAGGCTGTGCAGCCAGCGGTCCGCGGTGGCAAGCGGCGCTGACAAGATTGCCATCGTGGCGAGCGGTGGCGTCCCTGACGGTCCCTTTTGCACTATTTGAGCGACGCAGACAGGCATTTAATGCCTTTGTCCCCTGCCGTTAGGGTTAGGTATGATACACTGTAGCAGGTAGCTGTACCAACCGCAACACCTTTCCATTTTTACCCTTGTCTACATTGCCACCTGTCGGTGACCCCTTGAGCATATAAAAGGAGGCCCATGCGCAACGTAGAGGGGGAGGAGGAAAACACTCACGCTCGGTCTCGTTAGCTGCTGGGGTGTACTGTAGCACTCCGCGCTCCCGAGCAAGAACTCAATACAAACCACAAAGAAGGAGTAGGGTTTTACGCATCCGTGCGGGAACCTGGGTAAACTGCTCGTGTGCTTCGCCTCGATCCGCTCTTCGTGCGACCCTCGCCCCCGCCGAACCGAAAGGGACTCGGTCCGCCGGTCCCATAGGTGCTCGTGGATCAATCGCCTGACATCTTTGGCGCGCCAGGTAGGGGGATCGAGGTTGTGTGAACCAGATCCGGCGTTCACACGAGCTAGATCTTCATCATCTTCATCGACATGCCGCCGAAGAAGAAGGCTTCGGAGGCGGCTGCTCCGTCCGCGCCGAACCCACCACCGCCGGAGCAAACGGCTGATGGGGCAGACGCCGGCGGAAGAACGGGCGTCGACGAAGGAGCTCACGGTGCTGCCAGGTCCAAGGACAAGGCTGCGCTGCCCATCAGCGGTGTAGCCGGCTCCCACAACGACCGAGCGCACTCCAAGACCTCGGCGTCCGTACATGCACCGCGCCCATCTCAGGAGGCGCGGGACCGGCAGCGTCATGGTACTCACGGTACCATGCGTTTGCTGGACCAAGATCGAGCTGGTGGATCTCGGAGTGCTCAAGACCAGCATGCACGCCAACATGCTGGCACGAGCGAGGCACGGTCGCCTGGACGGGATACTGCTCCTTCTAACATAGTTAGAAGTCCGAGTATATCCCGCTCCTCACACCGTTCGCCACCGCCACCCGCCACTACAGCAGAAGCTTTGGCGCGAGCTCAACTGCTCCTGGACTACCCTCCAACGGCAGATAAGATCGACTACTGGAGGGCCACCATTCAGAGTCTCATCGGCTTCGCCAGCGGCGACACTCAACGGCAGCCAAGCACGTCGCAGCCGCGACAAGTCAGCCAGGCACAAGCCGATGGCGACAAGACCGGTGGGGGTGCAACCACTGTGCACTCTCCGCCCCGAAGGCCAAGATCGCCGACTCACCGGATCCACCTCGACAGCGACTCCACCGCGTCATCAGATCCACGAGCTCGTCGCGATCAGCGCCAAGTTCTTCACGAAGGACAGCAAGAAGACGCTCGTACTCACATCGAGCGCCGAAGAGAAGCGCGCCGTCAATCGGACCAGCGCGCTGGGCCCTCTGTCGACGTGCATGCGCCAGGGGAACCAGGCGACTTGCCGTACGCGGTAGGTTGCCCTGCGTTTACTCGTGAGCTGCGGCAAGTCCAGTGGCCCAGCAAGAAGAATTTCAAGCCAGACGTACCAGAGAAGTATGACGGCAAGTCGCATCCGTCGGAGTTCCTCAGCATCTACACCATCGCGGTGCAGGCTGCCGGGGGGCGGGACGACAAGATCCTTGCCAACTACTTCCCGCTGATGCTCAAGCCCAACGTCAGGTCCTGGCTCATGCACTTGCCGGACAACTCCATATCCTCATGGGCAGACCTATGCCATCAGTTTGTCGGCGCCTTTACAGGCGGCCACAAACCTCATGGCCAAGAGAGTGACCTTCACCTGCTCTCCCAGAAGGAAGGAGAGCCCCTGCGCAAGTACATTCAGAGATTCAGCCGTGTACAGCACAACATCCCAGATGTCCACCCTGTCGCGGTCATCAGCGCGTTCCATCAGAACGTGCGTAACCGTAGGATGAGGGAGGAGATGGCGATGTGCAAGATCAGAGACGTCAGTGAGCTGTATGCCTTGGCCGACAAGTGTGCACGTGCTGAGGAAGGGAGGAAACTCCCCGGAGAGAATACAGGAGCAGGAGGATCTGACAGCGAGGATGCTGCCCCAGCAAAGAAAAACCGGCGGCGGAACAACAGGAAGAAGAAAGGCAAAGGTGTGCTAGTCATTGAGCAGTCCGGCAACGAAGGTGGCGCCAAGAAAGCCAAAGCTGGTAGCTCCGGCAAGGAGATTGCCGCAAGCACCAACTGCCAGACTGTGGCGGTCGCCGACAAGCAGGACGGCACCGACAAGCAGTACTGCAAAATCCACCGCACCAAGGGCCATGACCTCCAGAGCTGCAAGAAGGTCGAGCAGCTTGTCCAGCAGCAAAAGGCTGAATACGAGCAACGCGACAAGGAGAGGGCCCAAGGAGGCGCTGGAGAATCTGGCAAGAAGCGCGCCGGCCGGGGAGGACGCCGCGGCAAGGCCAAGCAGCGGCAAGGAGACAGACCTCCCCGCGGCCGCGACAAGGATGAAGATGACGATGACGACAAAGACATGGATGATGTCGAGACCAGTGAGCAGGAGTTCCAGAAAGCCACAGAGGTCTTGTGCGTTGACGGCGGCGCTTCTCTGCATACTTCGCACCGCCAACTCAAGCAGTGGGTGCGGGAAGTCAATGCGGCGGAACCACCTGTCGAGTCACGCAAGCTTCTGAAATGGTCCAACACGCCTATCATCTTGGATATTGAGGACCACCCTGATCGCACAACTGCGGTCGGGTGCTTGCCGATGTTGGTTTCACCAACTATCCGCAACCTCAAGGTCACTAAGATGCTAGTTGACGGCGGGGCCGGCTTGAACCTGATCTCCTCCGCTGTACTCCAGAAACTCCAGATCCCTGACAGCGAGCTTGAAGAGACCGGCACATTCCAAGGAATCAACCCGGGAAGGAGCAATCCGAAGGGGAAGGTCACGTTGCCAGTAACATTTGGCAGCAAGTTGAACTTCAGGACTAAGAGGGTCACTTTTGACGTTGCCGATTTTCCATTGCCTTACAATGGGATACTCGGCCGTCCAGCACTCACCAAGTTCATGGCAGCCTCTCACTACGCATACAACATGCTGAAGATGCCAGGCCCGATAAGCGTCATCTCTGTCCCTGGCGACAAGAAGGATGCTCTTATCTGCGCCGACAAGATCTACCGGGAAGCGGCAGCCGCAACAGATCGCAAGTCACCTGCCGTTGAAGCTCCTGGGGGGAAGAAGAAGACCAAGTCCGGCAAGAGTTCTGATGCCCACTCCGGCAAGCGCACCTCTTCGGAGTGCTGCGCTGCCATCAAGGACGCACCATCGAGCTCCACCGGCAAGTGTAAGAAGACAATGGCAGCTCCGCCAGAGACCAAGAAGGTGTCCGCCAAGGAGGACGGCACTGGTGGTACCTTCACCATCAGTGCCACTCTTGACCCTAAATAGGAAAGCGTGCTCATTGCTTTCCTGCGGGCGAACATCGACGTGTTTGCGTGGCAACTGTCTGACATCCCCGGTGTTCCCAGGAAAGTAATTGAGCACCATCTTGCTGTTTGTCCTCATGCGCGGCCCGTCAAGAAGAAGGTCAGGAAGCAAGCAGTGGAGCGCCAAGAATTCATCGCAGAAGAGATCAAGAAGTTGGAAGCAGCAGGCCTTGTCAGAGGAGTGCTCCATCCTACGTGGTTGGCCAATCCTTTAGTCATGCGCAAGGCGAACGGGAAATGGAGACTTTGTATCGACTTTACCGATGTTAACAAAGCTTGTCCCAAAGACCCATTTCCTTTGCCGCGCATTGACCAGATTGTTGACTCCACGGCCGGATGTGACTTGCTTTCATTTCTTGACGCATACTCAGGATACCATCAGATCTTCATGGCAGAAGAGGATGAGGAGAAGACCGCATTCATCACTCCATGTGGCACGTACTGTTTCATACGGATGCCTTTCGGTTTAAAAAATGCTGGTTCAACATTTGCAAGGGTAGTCCATGTCGCTCTTGAGCCACAAATACACAGAAACGTGGAAGCCTACATGGATGACATAGTGGTCAAGAGCAAGGACAAGGCAACTCTGATTCAAGATTTAGACGAGACCTTTGCAAATCTGCAGAAGATCAGCCTCAAGCTCAACCCCGAGAAGTGTGTGTTTGGAGTCCCCTCCGGCAAGCTTCTCGGGTTCTTCGTGTCTCAGCGGGGAATCGAAGCCAATCCCGACAAGATCAAGGCCATTGAGCAGATTGAAGCACCAAAGCGCGTCAAGGATGTACGAAGACTTGCCGGTTGCGTGGCTGCTCTCAGCAGGTTTATCTCTAGGTCTGCTGAGCGCGCGCTGCCGTTTTTCAAAATATTGAAAAAGGCAGGTCCAATGAAATGGACTCCGGAAGCGGAGGCTGCGCTGCAAGACTTGAAGAGATACCTGTCCTCCACTCCAACACTTGTCGCACCTAAGCCACAAGAGAAGTTGCTGCTGTATATAGCGGCAACCAATCAAGTGGTTAGTGCTGCGTTAGTAGCAGAGAGAGAGGCAGATGACGAGCTAGCAACCACGGCAGGCGCATCCAGCGACAAGCGGGGGGCTTCCCCGACAAGCTCTGGTCCCGACAAGGATGGATCTGCGCAGACGCGCGAGGAGATGCAGAAGAGAATGGTACAGTGCCCAGTTTACTTTGTCAGTTCCCTTCTGCAGGGGGCTAGGTCAAGGTACTCTGGCATGCAGAAATTGCTTTTCGGCCTTCTCATGGCCTCGAGAAAGCTGCGCCATTACTTCCAAGCACATGAGATCACAGTTGTCACTCGTTTTCCGCTGAAGAGGATACTACAAAATCCAGAAGCGACAGGCAGGATTGTTGAGTGGGCACTGGAACTGTCAAGCTTTGGCCTCAAGTTTGAGAGTACTTCAACTATCCAAAGCAGAGCATTGGCAGAATTCATAGCAGAATGGATGCCAACACCAGATGAAGAAATTCCAGAAACGAGCATCCCCGTCGAGGAAGAAAGCAAAGAGTGGCTGATGTACTTTGATGGTGCCTTTTCGCTGCAAGGCGCCGGCGCTGGCGTGCTGCTTGTCGCACCCACCGGAGAGCACCTCAAGTATGTAGTCCAGATGCACTTTCCCAAGGAGCAAGCAACAAACAATACTGTAGAGTATGAAGGCTTGCTTGCCGGTCTCAGGATCGCGACAGACCTTGGGATCAAGAAGCTCATTGTCAGGGGTGACTCGCAGCTTGTCGTCCGCCAAGTGAACAAGAGCTATCAGAGTCCGTTGATGGAAGCCTACGTCGACGAAGTGAGAAAGCTAGAAGAGCACTTTGACGGCCTACAGATGGAGCATATTCCAAGAGCTCAGAACGACATTGCCGATGGCCTATCAAAGTGCGCCGCACTTAAGTTACCTGTGGAACCAGGGATCTTTGTGCTCAAGCTGACTCAACCGTCTGTAACGCCATCAACTGGACAGAGCAAGAAGAGGAAGTTGGTTTCTGGTGACTATTTTCCGGCAGAGCTTCCCGAAGCCGCCGCCAAGAAGGTCCCCAAGATCAACGCCAAGAGTGCTGAGGAGCAGTCTGCTCTGGCAAGCCCTAGGGTTTGTTCCGTTGAAGCACAAACTCCCGACAAGTTTTGCTCCGGCAAGCTTGCCGGGGAACGTCAAGCTCCGGCAGAGCCGCAGGTTCTCGCGTAGAAGCGGATGTTCCCGCAGCAGCAGATTTGCCTTTAGTCCTTGTTGTCGAGCCACAAGCTCCAGCATGGGCACAGCAGATTGTCCGTTTCCTTCAGACAGGAGAACTTCCCAAAGAGCAAGAAGAAGCGTAAAGAGTAGCCCGGCAGTCAAGTATGTACCAGTTTGTCGACAACACACTGTACAGAAGAAGACTCAACGGTGTGAAATTGAAGTGTATTCACCGGGAAGACGGACAAAAGCTGTTGGCAGAGATACATGGAGGCATATGTGGTCACCACATTGGCGCAAGAGCACTTGCTGGCAAAGCATTCCGGCAAGGTTTCTTTTGGCCGACAGCCCTCCAGGATGCAACTGCACAAGTAACCAAGTGTGAAGCGTGCCAGTTCCATTCCAAGCAGATACACCAACCAGCTCAAGCTCTCCAGACGATCCCTTTATCCTGGCCATTTTCGGTCTGGGGGCTCGACATCCTCGGCCCCTTTCCCCGAGCAGTCGGGGGCTTTGAGTACTTGTACGTTGCAATCGACAAGTTCACAAAGTGGCCGAAAGTGGAATCAGTGAGGAAGGTGACAGCACAGTCAGCTGTCAAGTTCTTCAGGTCGATTGTTTGCCGCTTCGGGATCCCTAACAGGATAATCACCGACAACGGTACGCAATTCACGAGCCGCACCTTCATGCAGTACGTCCAAGATCTTGGCGCCAAGGTCTGCTTCGCTTCTGTTGCTCACCCGAGAAGCAACGGTCAAGCGGAGAGGGCAAATGCTGAAGTGCTGCGTGGGCTCAAGACCAGGACTTTCGACAGGCTGCACAAGTGCGGAAGAAACTGGATCGAGGAGCTGCCGGTGGTTCTTTGGTCGATCAGGACGACGCCAAATCGAGCCACTGGCCAGACACCTTTCGCTCTAGTCTATGGAGCAGAGGCAGTTCTCCCCACGGAACTCGTATACGGGTCCCCTCGAGTGCTCGCTTATGATGAGCTTGAGCAAGAGCAGCTGCGACAAGATGACGCGCTACTCCTTGAGGAAGACCGTCTTCAGGCTGCTGTACGAGCTGCTCGCTACCAGCAAGCTTTGCGCCGCTACCATAGCCGCAAAGTTAACGCCAGAAGTCTCGAGGAAGGCGACCTTGTTCTTCGGCGTGTTCAGTCCGCCAAGAATTCCAACAAGCTGACGCCGAAGTGGGAAGGCCCTTACCGGGTGAAACGAGTCACTAGGCCTGGCGCTGTCCGCCTTGAGACCGAAGATGCCATTCTGGTGAGCAACTCCTGGAACATTGGGCATCTTCGTAAGTTTTACCCGTAAGGCGCGGTTGCCGGAACCCGTTCTGGCAACCACCTTTTGTACAAGTCTTGCCGCTGTTGCATGTAATCCTTTGTACAAAGCCGGGCGCAGACCCCGTGCATAAAGCTCATGTGCTCCGCACACCTTGTCAATTTCATGCTTTCTATTTTTTGCATGTGTTATCTGACACTTTGTGCAGCACCTACCCCCGGTAAGCAATAACGAGCCATAAGGCTCCATATCTTTATTTTCTCCTCTTTCTTTTTTCTCAAGGAAAGGAAGGTTCCCTCGCCCACAAGTTTTCCGGGGGGAAAGGAGAAGACAATGGTATGGACCAGGCGTCGTTCAAGAAAGTTTCGCCTTACCGGGAAGCAAACAACAGAAAAGATAAGTTGCCAAAGTTTGAGCAATCAGATTTTTTAAAAATTTAAGTTATCTCCCTTGAACGACCGCACTTTGTATGGAAAACCTGTGCGCGGAGGAACCAACTCGTAGCTAGTTGCCCCCTTACTTTGTTTCGAGTCCGCTCAACAACTTAAGTGAGCTGCGACTAGTTGCGACAAGGTTTCTTGTCGGTAGCGGCACCGCCAGCAGGCTGCTGATGTCCCGCACTCAGCGCTCGCGGCTAAGGTGCCTGCACCGGCAAGTTCCCTAAAAGTGTAGGGCAAAAACATACAAAGGAAGGAATCAAGCAAAGGGAATAACATTGCAATCATTACCCGGAATAGAGTTATATTACAAGGTATCTTGTCGCGGCTCTAACAGATTGTTCTCATAACATGACCAGCAGCGACAAGAAAAGAAGAAAACGGGCGACCTAGTCTACGCGATCGCCCTCAATCCTCTTGATCCCGCTCACCTTATCCACAATGGGTGCGACAAGGGTCTTGAGCGCCTCTAGATCAGCATCCGGTGGCAGGGTCCTGAGGACGTTGGTGAGGTTGAGGCCCGGGTTGCGGAAGGCCACCTTCACCAACACCTTTTGAAGAGCTCCCGCGCAGATCTTGCGCGACTCGTCGGCCAGCTGCTTTGGGATCTTCTCCCGGAGCCGCTGGAGGGCCGTCGCCACGCCTTTGAAGAACAAGGTGAGCTTGGCGCTGGGTTGGAGGTTCTCATCAGAGGGATACCCGAAATCCTCCACCCCCAGCTGCGCCAGCTCCCTGTCGATATCTGCGGCAACATTCACGAGACCCTCCGTCCAGTGCTCCAGTGTCTTGGTCAAAGTGGTCAGCTTCAACTCAAGATTTGCGTTGGAGTCCTTGGCGGCGCTAAGCTCTTTGCTCTTCTCGGCGAGACGAACCTGCAGCTCTGAGTTGCTGTGGGCGTCCTTCTCCCGCTCACGCTTGAGCGCGGCAAGCTCTTCACCACTCGCCTTGAGATCGGCCTCCAGCTGCGCCACCTTCGTCTCCAGCTCCTTCTTGGCGGCCTCGGCAACTGCGGCAGCATCCTCTGCTTGCTTAAGGGCTCCGCCGAATTTTTGCTCACGCGCGGCAAGCTCCTCCTCGTGGCTGTCGAGGTTAACTTTCCGCTGCACCAGCTCGCCCTCCTGCGCAGACAGCTTCTCAGCGGCAAGCCGCTGTTGCTCTTCAACTTCGGCCTTCTCGAAGAAGAAGGCCTTCTGCTCTTCGGCGAGTTGCTCCCGCTCCTCTGCCAGGGACCGGAGAGCTTCCTGGTTGAGACCCCGGAGCTCCTCCGCACGCTTCTCGATGTCCGCTCCCGCCTTCGCGACAAGCGCCTCGCGGGATTCCAGCTTGGCTTGCCGCGCGCGGTAGAGCGACACCAGCTTCCGCAGCAGCCGCTCCTCCTCAGGCTCGCTGCCGCTGCTGCTCGGCGCATCAACCAGCGTCAGCCCAGCGGAGGCGAGCACCTCTCCATCAAAGCTCTCTCCCTCGACCGGCGCCCTGGAGCTTGACGCCCAGGGGAGGTTGATGAAGACGCCATCGCCGGCCTTCAAGTAGACGCCTGGCTGGGGCTCTTCGGAGCCTGGCGCTGTGGCAGCGGCGGACGGGTCGGCGGTCGACGTAGCGCCTGGCGCTCCTGCGGCCTCAGGGCCGTCAGTGCGATCGCCAGACCCCTCGCCAGCTGCCGCGGTGGCAGCTTTGGCGGCCTCGTCGCCGGCGGGATCATCAGCACCGGCTGCTTCTTCAGTGGCAGCGGCGTCGTCGGCAGCAACCTCGGTCTCCATCGGCTCCGCAGCAGATGGGTCTGATGGCCAGAAAAGTGAGAAAAGTCAAGCAAATACCCAAAAAGAAGAAGAACAAGGTGAAGAAAGGATATCCGTTTGGAGCCATTTTCCAAGCGGCGGCTGGAAGTACCTTCATGCGCGGATGCGCTCGCGTCTCCGTCGACCAGAAGAGGTAGTAATTCTCCCTCAGCTCCCTCGCGGCGAGCTTGGGGGGAAGATTGCTCCCTCCTTTTGCAGCGCCGCAAGCCGCTGCGCCTCGGTCGACTTCACACCCTTCCCTTTGTCGGCTCTCGGAGCCATGGCGGAAGTGGTGGAGGAGGTCGACGGCATTGGTGGTGCTGGTGGCGATGGGGGGCGGGGCGCTGCTCTCTTTCAGCTTTGGGAAGACGAGGGAGCGGCGGAGGTTTCCGAGATTGGAGTAGCAACCGGCGAATGGGCGAACTACCCCTGTTTCCCCATGCTTATAAAGAGGGAGGGGGCGGACGTTCCGCCTTTCCGAATAAAGAAACCACCCACGATCTCTCCCACGACGCCGCATTCGACGCGTGCCGTTCGGGGAGGGCGCGGTGGATACGGAGAGAGATACGGCATAACCCAAGCCGCGCGTGCCCGTGCCCTGTTTTGGGCCTGGCCCAATAGCGCTCGGCACCGTGTATGGCCCAGGCCCGGGGGCTCCTGTCGGTGTACTAGAGTAGGGGTACCCTAGTATCCCGAACTTGTGCACGGGCAGTCGCAGCATCCCGCGGCAAGGCTTGCCGGGTGACCGCCAAGGTCCTCCGTGGTTCCTTTGGAGCCATTCAAGGACAAAGTATCCAAGCCAAGGAGACAAGACCCCGGCAAGAGGAGCTTGCCGGGAAGGCCAACCAAGGCATCTCAAGGAACTTGCCGCGACACGCCACGCGTCTCGGCAAGGCTCGGTGAGCGACAAGCTCCCGGACGCGACAAGACAACGACCGCGGCAAGGCGCTTGCCACGGCAAGCCACCACTCTGTGCCCGCGCTCCAGCACATCCACCAACGTGTCGCTCTGGGACCCTTCCAGGCGTACGTGGCAGGAGGCTGTGCAGCCAGCGGTCCGCGGTGGCAAGCGGCGCTGACAAGATTGCCATCGTGGCGAGCGGTGGCGTCCCTGACGGTCCCTTTTGCACTATTTGAGCGACGCAGACAGGCATTTAATGCCTTTGTCCCCTGCCGTCAGGGTTAGGTATGATACACTGTAGCAGGTAGCTGTACCAACCGCAACACCTTTCCATTTTTACCCTTGTCTACGTTGCCACCTGTTGGTGACCCCTTGAGCATATAAAAGGAGGCCCATGCGCAACGTAGAGGGGGAGGAGGAAAACACTCACGCTCGGTCTCGTTAGCTGCTGGGGTGTACTGTAGCACTCCGCGCTCCCGAGCAAGAACTCAATACAAACCACAAAGCAGGAGTAGGGTTTTACGCATCCGTGCGGCCCAAACCTGGGTAAACTGCTCGTGTGCTTCGCCTCGATCCGCTCTTCGTGCGACCCTCGCCCCCGCCGAACCGAAAGGGACTCGGTCCGCCGGTCCCATAGGTGCTCGTGGATCAATTCCCCGACAGGGAGGCTTGGAGTCTACGTCAAGGAAGCTTCGAGGAGGCCACGAGGTAGGGGGCGCGCCCACCCCGTAGGGCGCGCCCTCCACCCTCGTGGCCCCCCTGACGTACTTCTTCCGCCTATATATCTCCATATACCCTAAAAACTCGGGGAGACAATAGATCGGGAGTTCCGCCGCCAGAAGCCTCCATAGCCACCGAAAGCTAATCTAGACCCGTTCCGGCACCCTGCCGGAGGGGGGAATCCCTCTCCGGTGGCCATCTTCATCATCCCGGTGCTCTCCATGACGAGGAGGGAGTAGTTCTCCCTCAGGGCTGAGGGTATTTACCAGTAGCTATGTGTTTGATCTCTCTCTCTCATGTTCTTAAGGTGATACGATCTTGATGTATCGCGAGCTTTGCTATTATATTTGGATCCTATGATGTTTCTTCCCCCCTCTACTCTCTTGTAATGGATTGAGTTCCCCCTTTGAAGTTATCTTATCGGATTGAGTCTTTATAGATTTGAGAACACTTGACGTATGTCTTGCCGTGCGTATCTGTGGTGACAATGGGATACCACGTGATTCACTTGATGTATGTTTGGTGATCAACTTGCGGGTTCTGCCCGTGAACCTATGCATAGGGGTTGGCACACGTTTTCGTCGTGATTCTCAGGTAGAAACTTTGGGGCACTCTTTGAGGTTCTATGTGTTGGTTGAATAGATGAATCTGAGATTGTGTGATGCATATCGTATAATCATACCCACAGATACTTGAGGTGACATTGGAGTTTCTAGGTGACATTAGGGTTTTGGTTGATGTGTGTCTCAAGGTGTTATTCTAGTATGAACTCTAGGGCTGTTTGTGACACTTATAGGAATAGCCCAACGGATTGATTGGAAAGAATAACTTTGAGGTGGTTTCGTACCCTACCATAATCTCTTCGTTCGTTCTCCGCTATTAGTGAATTTGCAGTGACTCTTTGTTGCATGTTGAGGGATAGTTATGTGATCCAATTATGTTAGTATTGTTGAGGGAACTTGCACTAGTGAAAGTATGAACCCTAGGCCTTATTTCCTAGCATTGCAATACCGTTACGCTCACTTTTATCATTAGTTACCTTGATGTTTTTATATTTTCAGATTACAAATACCTTTATCTACCATCCATATACCACTTGTATCACCATCTCTTCACTGAACTAGTGCACCTATACAATTTACCATTGTATTGGGTTTGTTGGGGACACAAGATACTCTTTGTTATTTGGTTGCAGGGTTGCTTGAGAGAGACCATCTTCATCCTACGCCTCCTACGGATTGATAAACCTTAGGTCATCCACTTGAGGGAAATTTGCTACTGTCCTACAAACCTCTGCACTTGGAGGCCCAACAACGTCTACAAGAATAAGGTTGTGTGGTAGACACCAAGCTCTTTTCTGGCGCTGTTGCCGGGGAGGTTAGCACTTGAAGGTATATCTTTAGATCTTGCAATCGAGTCTTTTAGTTTCTTGTTTTATCCCTAGTTAGTCTATAAAAGAAAACTATAAAAAATGGAATTGAGTTTGTCTCATACACTTCATCTTTTTAATATCTTTCGTGAGTATGATGGAAAGGAAAATTGTGCTCAAGTGCTAGAAGAAGAAATCTATAAAATGTTTGGCACTAAATATTTGAATGATGAGCATGATTGCAATGTTGTTAGTATGAATTTCTTGAATATCCATGATGCTAATGATATGCAAAGCCACAAGCTTGGGGATGCTATGTTTGATGAATATGATATTTTTTGCCCCCCAAGTTTTGATGAGCAAATTTATTATGATGAAAGCATGCCTCCTATCTATGATGATTATTGTGATGACACGTATGCTTTAAAGAATAATGATAACCATGAAACTTGTCATCTTGATCTTAATTTTCAATCACATGATAGTTATTTTGTTGAGTTTGCTCCCACTACTAGTCATGAGAAGAATTTTGCTTTTGTGGAGAGTAGTAAATTTTCTATGCTTGTAGATCATGAAAAGAATGCTTTAGGTGCTGGTTATATTGTTGAATTCATTCATGATGCTACTGAAAATTATTATGAGGGAGGAATATATGCTTGTAGGAATTGCAATAATATCAAGTTTCCTCTCTATGTGCTTAAAATCTTGAAGTTATGCTTGTTTTACCCTCCTATGCTAGTTGATTATTGTTCCCACAAGTTGTTTTCTCACAAAATCCCTATGCATAGGAAGTGGGTTAGACTTAAATGTGCTAGTCATATTCTTCATGATACTCTCTTTATGTTACAATTCCTATCCTTTATGTGAGCATCGTTGAAATCATCATGCCTAGCTAGGGGCGTTAAACGATAGCGCTTGTTGGGAGGCAACCCAACTTTATATTTGTTCCTTGCTTTTTACTCCTGTTTAGTAATAAATAATTCATCTAGCTTCTGTCTAGATTTTGTTTTATGCTTTTAATTAGTGTTTGTGCCAAGTAGAACCTTTGGGAAGACTTGGGTGAAGCCTTTATGATCATGCTGTAAAAAACAGAAACTTTAGTGCTCACGAGAATTGCTGCCATTTTTTATTGGAGAGTGATATTTATTTAATTATTTTTCAGATGATTAATAGATAAATTCCTCAGGTCCTGCAATTTATTTGAGAATTTATGAGTTCCAAAAGTATACGTTTGATCCAGATTACTACAGACTGTTCTGTTTTAGACAGATTCTGTTTTTGATGTGTTGTTTGCTTATTTTGATGAATCTATGGCTAGTAAAGGAGGGTATGAACCATAGATAAGTTGGAATACAGTAGATATTACACCAATATGAATTTAGAATTAGTTCATTACAGTACCTTGAAGTGGTGATTCATTTTCTTATACTAACGGAGCTTACGAGTTTTCTGTTAAGTTTTGTGTTGTGAAGGCTTCAAGTTTTGGGTAAATATTCAATGGACTATGGAACAAGGAGTGGCAAGAGCCTAAGCTTGGGGATGCCCAAGGCACCCCAAGGTAATATTCAAGGACAACCAAGAGCCTAAGCTTGGGGATGCCCCGGAAGGCATCCCCTCTTTCGTCTTCGTTCATCGGTAACTTTACTTGGAGCTATATTTTTATTAACCACATGATATGTGTTTTGCTTGGAGCGTCATTTTATTTTATTTAGTTTTGCTTGCTGTTTGAATAAAATACCAAGATCTTAAATTCTTAAATGTTAGAGAGTCTTCACATAGTTGCATAATTATTCAACTACTCATTGATCTTCACTTATATCTTTCGGAGTAGTTTGTCGATGCTCTAGTGCTTCAGTTATATCTTTTAGAGAATGGTGGTAGTTTTATTTTGAAAAAATAGATGAACTCTCATGCTTCACTTAGATTATTTTTGAGAGTCTTAAATAGCATGGTAATTTGCTTAAAATCCTAATATTCTAGGTATTCAAGATTAGTAAAATTTTCTTATGATTGTTTTGAGACATGGAGGTAGTAATATCAAAGTCGTGCTAGTTGAGTAGTTGTGAATTTGAGAAATTCTTGTGTTGAAGTTTGCAAGTCCTGTAGAATGCACGTATGGTAAACGTTATGCAACAAATCTGAAACATGAGGTGTTATTTGATTGTCTTCCTTATGAGTGGCGGTCGGGGACGAGCGATGGTCTTTTCCTACCAATCTATCCCCCTAGGAGCATGCGCGTAGTGCCGAGGTTTTTGATGACTTGTAGATTTTTGCAATAAGTATGTGAGTTCTTTATGACTAATGTTGAGTCCATGGATTATACGCACTCTCACCCTTCCATCATTGCTAGCCTCTTCGGTACCGTGCATTGCCCTTTCTCACATTGAGAGTTGGTGTAAACTTCGCTGGTGCATCCAAACCCCATGACATGATACGCTCTTTCACACATAAACCTCCTTATATCTTCCTCAAAACAGCCACCATACCTACCTATTATGGCATTTCCATAGCCATTCCGAGATATATTGCCATGCAAATTTCCACCGTTCCGTTTATTATGACATGCATCATCATTGTCATATTGCTTTGCATGATCATGTAGTTGACATCGTATTTGTGGCAAAGCCACCGTTCATATTTTTTCAAACATGTCACACTTGATTCATCGCAATCCCGGTACACCGCCGGAGGCATTCATATAGAGTCATATCTTGTTCTAAGTATCAAGTTGTAATTCTTGAGTTGTAAGTAAATAGAAGTGTGATGATCATCATTTTCTAGAGCATTGTCCCAAGTGAGGAATTATATAAAAAAAGAGAAAGGCCATAAAAAAAGAGAAGGCCCAAAAAAAGAGAAAAGAGAAAAGCCATAAAAAAAGAAAGGCCAAATAAAAAAATGAGAGAAAAAGAGAGAAGGGACAATGCTACTATCCTTTGCCACACTTGTGCTTCAAAGTAGCACCATAATCTTCATGATAGAGAGTCTTTTGTTTTGTCACTTTCATATACTAGTGGGAATTTTCATTATAGAACTTGGCTTCTATATTCCAACAATGGGCCTCCTCAAGTGCCCTAGGTCTTCGTGAGCAAGCAAGTTGGATGCACACCCACTTAGGTTCTTTTGTTGAGCTTTCATACATTTATAGCTCTAGTGCATCCGTTGCATGGCAATCCCTACTCCTTGCATTAACATCAATCGATGGGCATCTCCATAGCCCATTTATTATCCTCGTTGATGTGAGTCTTTCTCCTTTTTGTCTTCTCCACATAACCCCCTCATTATTCTATTCCACACATAGTGCTATATCCATGGCTCGCGCTCATGTATTACGTGAAAGTTTATAGGTTTGACATTACTAAAGTATGAAACAATTGCTTGGCTTGTCATCGGGGTTGTGCATGATGAGAGCATTCTTGTGTGACGAAAATGGAGCATGACTAAACTATATGAATTTGTAGGGATGAACTTTCTTTGGCCATGTTATTTCAAGAGGACATAATTGCTTAGTTAGTATGCTTGAAGTACTATTATTTTTATGTCAATATGAACTTTTATCTTGAATCTTTTGTATCTGAATATTCATGCCACAATTAAGAAGAATTACATTGAAATTATGCCAAGTAGCACTCCGCATCAAAAATTCTGTTTTTATCATTTACCTACTCGAGGACGAGCAGGAATTAAGCTTGGGGATGCTGATACGTCTCCAACGTATCTATAATTTTTGATTGCTCCATGCTATATTATCTACTATTTTGGATGTTTATGGGCTTTATTATACACTTTTATATTATTTTTGGGACTAACCTATTAACCCAGAGCCCAGTGCCAGTTTCTGTTGTTTTGCCTATTTTAGGGTTTCGAAGAAAAGGAAAATCAAATGGAGTCCAATTGACCTGAAACTTCACGGAACTCATTTTTGGAAGGAAAGCAACCCGGGAGACTTGGAGTCTACGTCAAGGAAGCTTCGAGGAGGCCATGAGGTAGAGGGGCGCGCCCACCCCCCTAGGGCGCGCCCTCCACCCTCGTGGGCCCCTCGTGGCCCCCCTGAAGTACTTCTTCCGCCTATATATCTCCATATACCCTAAAAACATCAGGGTGGCACAATAGATCAGGAGTTCCGCCGCCAGAAGCCTCCGTAGCCACCGAAAGCCAATCTAGACCCGTTCCGGCACCCTGCCGGAGAGGGGAATCCCTCTCCGGTGGCCATCTTCATCATCCCGGTGCTCTCCATGACGAGGAGGGAGTAGTTCTCCCTCGGGGCTGAGGGTATGTACCAGTAGCTATGTGTTTGATCTCTCTCTCTCTCTCTCTCGTGTTCTTGAGGTGATACGATCTTGATGTATCGCGATCTTTGCTATTATATTTGGATCCTATGATGTTTCTTCCCCCTATACTCTCTTGTAATGGATTGAGTTTCCCCTTTGAAGTTATCTTATCAGATTGAGTCTTCATAGATTTGAGAACACTTGATGTATGTCTTGCCGTGCGTATCTGTGGTGACAATGGGATACCAAGTGATTCACTTGATGTATGTTTTGGTGATCAACTTGCGGGTTCCGCCCATGAACCTATGCATAGGGGTTGGCACACATTTTCGTCGTGATTCTCCGGTAGAAACTTTGGGGCACTCTTTGAGGTTCTATGTGTTGGTTGAATAGATGAATCTGAGATTGTGTGATGCATATCGTATAATCATACCCACGGATACTTGAGGTGACATTGGAGTATCTAGGTGACATTAGGGTTCTGGTTGATGTGTGTCTCAAGGTGTTATTCTAGTACGAACTCTAGGGCTGTTTGTGACACTTATAGGAATAGCCCAACAGATTGATTGGAAAGAATAACTTTGAGGTGGTTTCGTACCCTACCATAATCTCTTCGTTCGTTCTCCGCTATTAGTGACTTTGGAGTGACTCTTTGTTGCACGTTGAGGGATAGTTATGTGATCCAATTATGTTAGTATTGTTGAGGGAACTTGCACTAGTGAAAGTATGAACCCTAGGCCTTATTTCCTAGCATTGCAATACTGTTTACGCTCACTTTTATCATTAGTTACGTTGCTGTTTTTATATTTTAAGATTACAAATACCTTTATCTACCATCCATATACCACTTCTATGTAACACCCCCTGTGTGATACTACAGTAACCCTCTGTGATTAAACTAATCATTTTCCAAACAATTCTTAATCACCTTTGTTCAATACCCATTTGGAAATTGCAGTCAAATCAAATTCAAGTGAAGTTTGAAGTTTCCCTAAAGTTGCTTGAAAAATGTTCATCATTTGTCAAAAATTCCATAACAATTATTTGTTAAGGAACACAACATCACTCTTGTGCAAAGATGAGCATTCGTAATTAAAACAGCACCAATCCAGCATTTTTATATGCTATCCTATTCATGGAAAATATCAAATGAAATCTTCTGGTCTCAAAAATAATTTTTGGCACTGTCTATAATCACCAGGGATTTAATGGGACACCTCCCAAATTTTTGCTAAGTGAAATAGTTGCCCAAATATTTCCCTTTCTATCTGTGTTAAATAAACAAAAGGAAAAGGAAAAGAAAATGAAAGAAGAAGAGGTGGGAGAGCCCCTGGCCTTCCCATGGGCCTCGGTCCACCACAGCAAGCTGGCCCAGCTCCCCGCACCGCCGCCTCTTCCTGTTCCTCGGTCGCGCGCCGCTACAGGGCGCGGTCGCCACCGGGCCCCCCTCGCCGGCGTCTAGGGGAGGATAAGGTCGCCGCCCCTGGGTGCCTCGAGTCCCCCCTCACCTACTACTACACCCCCTCTCCCTTCTCTCCCTCACTCGCGCTCGCCCATATCCCCACCGCCCGAGCACGCCCGTCGCCGTGCCTCGCTCGTCCTCACGGCTACCGACCTCTCCTCGCCTCGCCGACTTGTCCAGCAGCTCCGCCGTCGTCGACTACCTCGTCCCCGTCCACGAGCTCAAGCCGAGGAGCCTCGCAGGCCGCAGATCGAGCCGCCCATCTCATCTCGGGCTCCGGCGATCGTCTCCATCTCCGGCCACCTCTGCACTCCTAAGCTATCGCAGGCTTTTCGTAGCCGCTCGGTGAGCTCCTCCCTCCCTCCATTCTTCTCCTCGCACCGCGTGTTCCCCCTAGCTAGCTCGTCGCCGTTGCTGTGAGCTCGTCGCCGCAGATCACCCCACCGTCATGGCCACCATGGCCTGAGCTCACGTCCGAGCTCGTAGTCGAGCTCCTAGGGCTCGTAGGAGCCCAACGTCGCTCTCTGGATCGCTTGCCATGCCCGAAGTCCGGCGCCGCCCGTAGTGGTCGCCGTCGATGTTCCCAGTTGCCTCAGCCGCTTCCGCTAATGCCGTTTGACACGGCTTCGTCTCCATGTTCGAACGCGACCAGCCGCGGTCGTTTTGGAGCCCCGTAGCGCGATCCCCATTCGAGCCCGAACTCCGGCGCCGCTTCTGCTTGTCGCCGGCGCCGTTCCGGTCGTTCCCGGCCCCAGCCTTCGCCTCCATCTTGCGTGCGACGTCGAGCCGCGTCGAACGTATCTAGCTACGACCCAGGAGAATCCCTGTGCGCGAAATCCGCGCCCCTCCCGAGCCGCGCCACCGCGTTTGGCTCGCCGGAGTCAACTCCGACGCGTCTCCGGCCAGTGTCCGACGTGGCCAGCCTGGGGCCACCACCTGGGTCACTGACTAGTGGCCCCAGGGCCCTCTTTGACTTGTTGACTGCGGTCAACGTGCTGACTGGGCAGCCCCCAGCCACTGACATGTGGGCCCCCTCTATTAATTAGTCTAATAAACGTTTTATAAATAAAAGTAATTAGATTAACCTAAACACTCACTGACACCTGGGGCCCACACCCCTAATTAACCCTGCTAGATTAGTTTAATCCGTTGTTCTACTAACAGAGGCTGACATGTGGGTCCCATTGGACCCACAGATCAGGTTTGACCCCTGGTCAGCGAGTCTATTGACTGCTGACGTCATCCCCACGCAATGCTGACATCATAATGAATTTCTGTTAATTTAGAAAATTCCAGAAAATACTTTAATCTTTAAAAAATTCATAGAAAAATAACCGTAACTCGGATGAAAATGTTTTCTATATGAAAGTTGCTCAGAAAAATCCAACGAATCCGAATGCGCGGTCCATTCACCTGTCACATGCCCCTAGCATGCTGAACATGGAACCGTCCCCTCTCTTTCATCTGTCCGGAATTCATCTAACGCTGGGGATTCATCCTCGGATGTTTATCCCCTCCGCCTGCAACGTGTAGTACTACGTTAGGGAAACCCTAGCTCTGCCTATCGTCAGGTTATGCCTTGTGATGCATTGTTTGCTCTGTATTTACTATTTGTTCCCCCTCTTCTCTCCGGTAGACCCCGAGACCGATGTTTCCACTGTGATCGACTACGTCGACGATGACCCCTCCTTGCCAGAGCAACCAGGCAAGCAACCCCCCCTTGAGCATTCCGATATTGCCTATTTCTTTCCCTCTCATGCTTGCATTATAACTGCTACTGCTTTCTGTATGATCCTACTCTGATGCATAGCCTGTTGTTGTTACCTGCTTTCATACCATACCTGCTTATCCTAAACTGCTTAGTATAGGTTGGTTAGAGATCCATCAGTGACCCCACCTTGTCCCAGTTGCCTCACTTTATGTTCGATGACTCGATCAACGTGATCGATGTCCAGGTCCCGACACCAAACATTACCCCCTAGTTGTACGACTCTGTAGAGTTACCATCGAGTGCCGAGCGTGGAACCTCTTACATCACTCCTGATGAGACCTCTGTAGTGTAGCTATCTGGTCGTGGTCATCGAGGGTGATTTCCTCCTTAACCACTTCCGATACGGCTCTGTAGTGCAACCCCTCAAGCGTGAACCTCGAGGGTGGATCCTCTTACGTTCACCTTGATGACAACATCAATTGGAATTCACCGGGGGTGATTCCTCGGGTTTTCCCCTTGGTGTTAGACACACAGTTACTATGGTTACTATGACTTTGCACTGAGCCATGTTACTAAGACGGGTCGGCCCTGAGGGGTACCCGCACGAGCTTAATAGCGAGTGATGTGGAGCCGGGTTGACCTAGAAGGTGCCCGCGATATACTTACGAGGCGTGGCCGGGCATTCTTAGCCCTTGCTGCAAGTACTCGAGACGGGGCGACGGGGTCACATCGATCGTGAGTCTCTACTCGTTACCGCGTGCTCCTAATCCACTACGGTTTGGATATTTGATCCAAGGGGCCTCTGGCCTGATAGTACTAACCATCACGTGGGCATAGTATGGGCGTTCTGCATCGTATACATCAGCCGAAGCTTAATAGGCGTCAGCGACTGAGCAGCGCGCGCCGGGTTGGACTGCGTAAGCTCCTACCTTGTTGAAGGAGGTAGCTAGGTCTGCTCACCGGCCGCCCACGCAACGTGCAGGAGTTCCCGGGGCGATGGCCCATGACCCCTGGGGGCATAGGTTTATTCCGGTGTGCTGGCCTCTCTATTAAGCCTAGGTCGGGTTGCGGCGCATTGTTTGGCCGAGGCCGGGCATGACCCAGGAAAGTGTGTTCCGAAGTTAATCGAGTGTGGTGGGTAAGTTGGTGCACCCCTGCAGGGAAGAAAACATCCATCAATAGCCCGTCCTACGGTCACGGACACTTGGAGTTGTATCCCGATCGATACAACTAGAACTGGATACTTGAGATGAGAAATGGATTTGAGACATGGTTATGATTAATGGATAGTATGGCTCTGGGATTGCTTTCTCGCAGGGAGTCGAGAAGGGATCTCTAGCCGAGGTTGATAACATTACTGCTACTTTACTTTATGCTACTCTACTCCCTCCTGTTGTTGCAAGAAGGTGGTTTCCAGAAGGTGCTAGTCTTCGATAGGCTAGGCTTTCCCCTTCCCTTCTGCCATTCTGCAGTTTAGTCCACAGATACAACCCATTCCTTTGATACAGATGCATACTTAGTTTAGATCTGATGTAGGTCTTGCGAGTACTTTGGATGAGTACTCACGGCTACTTTGCTACCTCTTTTCCCCAGACCCGATTGTTGCGACCAGATGACGGATCCTAGGAGCCAGACGACACCACTGATGACTACTGCTACCCGGAGGGTGCCTACTACTACGTGACGGCCGCTGACGACTTGGAGTAGTTAGGAGGCATCCCACGCAGGAGGCCTTGCCTTTTCGATCGTTTTTGATTTTGTGCTAGCCTTCTTAAGGCAATCTTGTTTAACTTATGTTTGTACTCAGATATTGTTGCTTCCGCTGACTCTTGTGTATTCGAGCTTATGTATTCGAGCCCTCGAGGCCCCTGGCTTGTAATATAAAGCTTGTATTATTTTAATTTGTGTCTAGAGTTGTGTTGTGATATCTTCCCGTGAGTCCTTGATCTTGATCGTACACATTTGCGTGTATTATTAGTGTATGATTGAATCGAGGGCGTAACATTATATCACCATCTCTTCGCCGAACTAGTGCACCTATACAATTTACCATTGTATTGGGTGTGTTGGGGACACAAGAGACTCTTTGTTATTTGGTTGCAGGGTTGCTTGAGAGAGACCATCTTCATCCTACGCCTCCTACGGATTGATAAACCTTAGGTCATCCACTTGAGGGAAATTTGCTACTGTCCTACAAACCTCTGCACTTGGAGGCCCAACAACGTCTACAAGAAGAAGGTTGTGTAGTAGACATCAGCGGTCGAGGACGAGCGATGGTCTTTTCCTACCAATCTATCCCCCTAGGAGCATGCGCGTAATACTTTGCTTTGATAACTTGTAGATTTTTGCAATAAGTATATGAGTTCTTTATGACTAATGTTGAGTCCATGGATCATACGCAGTCTCACCCTTCCACCATTGCTAGCCTCTCTAATACCGCGCACCTTTCGCCGGTATCATACACCCACCATATACCTTCCTCAAAACAGCCACCATACCTACCTATCATGGCATTTCCATAGCCATTCCGAGATATATTGCCATGCAACTTACCACCGTTCCGTTTATTATGACACGCTCCATCATTGTCATATTGCTTCGCATGATCATGTAGTTGACATTGTATTTGTGGAAAAGCCACCATTCATAATTATTTCATACATATCACTCTTGATTCATTGCATATCCCGGTACACCGCCGGAGGCATTCACATAGAGTCATATTTTGTTCTAAGTATCGAGTTGTAATTGTTGAGTTGTAAGTAAATAAAAAAGTGTGATGATCATAATTTTTAGAGCATTTCCCAAGTGAGGAAAGGATGATGGAGACTATGATTCCCCCACAAGTCGGGATGAGACTCCGGACTAAAAAAAGAGGCCATAAAAAAAGAGAAAAGGCCCAAATAAAAAATGGGGTTTATCTTGCGGTGTCCTTTCCCAGTGACAGTAGGGGCAGCAAGGCACGTATTGTATTGTTGCCATCGAGGATAACAAGATGGGTTTTATATCATATTGCATGAGTTTATCCCTCTACATCATGCCATCTTGCTTAAAGCGTTACTCTGTTCTCTTGAACTTAATACTCTAGATGCATGATGGATAGCGGTCGATGTGTGGAGTAATAGTAGTAGATGCATGCAGGAGTCGGTCTACTTGTCTCAGACGTGATGCCTATATATACATGATCATACCTAGATATTCTCATAACTATGCTCAATTCTTTTGCTCCTAGTCACATGTTAGATTGTTGTCACAGTAAGATTTATTTGCTTATTTTTAGAATAATTTAAATTAGGATTTTAATTAAAACAGTATTGTTTTGCTTATATAGTTGTTTTAGTCCTTTAATTTTTGTGTTCAATTATTTTTAGTTAGTTCTTTCTGTAGATCTTAACATGTTGTAGTATGTTTCTGTTAGACAACATTAGATACATTTTTATTATTAATTAATATTCATTTTGGTATTGTATTGTATTAATAGTTGTTTAGCCTTTAATAATAGTTAATATAATTAGTTTGCTATATTAAAAAGTAATTCTTTTGCCACTTTAATAGAACATGACTCTGGCTTGGTTAACCTTAGTTGTGACTCTGGCTGGGACGGTGCTAGCAGATGTAGTCGATGGTAGGATTGGATGGACACCATCCTGGACTAAAGGGGTTCTGCAATTTTCAAACTCTACCCCCCCTTATCGCCATTTCAGTTTTGAAAAAAACAAAAGAAAATGATAAAAACATCAAAAATAAAAATCCTTGGAGATGTAGTTATGTTACTACATCTACCAGTTAGGAAAATTAAGAACCTAAATTTTGACATGTTTTACAGAAAAGTGTTATGAAAAAGTAAAACAACTATAACTTTTGCATACAATGTCGAAAAAACGTATAATATATCAAAATGTTCAGCATGAAAATCCGGTTCTGATTTCGTCCGCCGTAGGTCGTTTTGCAAATTCTTAGAATCCTTAAATTCCGAAAGGAAAAAAGTTATCCTCGAATTTAAGTTTTTTTTAATTTTTGGTCAAACTGTGGTCAAACTACCACTACTAGGGAAAAGCCTATACACAGAATCTTACGAGTAGCGCTGTACAAAATCAAACGCTACTGCTACTTAGTAGCAGCGCGCGTAAATAAACCGTTCTACTGCTATGACTTTTGCAGTAGCGCGTACTGGCGAAAAGCGTTGCTGCTATGTTTGAATTGGGCGCGCATGGCTAGCCCAACCTAGCAGTAGCGCGTATACTGGCCCAGCGCTACTGCTACTCTCCTTAGCTGTTGCGCGCTTACGTGTAAGGCACTGCTGCTACCGGAAATAAAATAAAGTGAAAAACAAGTAGAAAAGTAAATGAAAATGGAAGAAATAAAAAAAGGAGAAAGGAAAAAAATAAAATGTAAAGAAAAATAAAAGAAAAAAGGGAAAAGGAGAAAGGAATAGCAGTAGCGGGTTTCAGGAACCGCGCTATAGCTAACTTAGCTATAGCGCGTTTTCGGAAACGCGCTACCGTTACGCTTCACTTAAACAGCGGTTTCCCCCCCCCCCCCCCCCCCGGCCACCACTTCTTCCCCAAATCCCTCGCCCTCGCCACCGTCTCCCCAATTCGCCGTCGCCCCACTTCGCCGCCGTCTCCTGCCGGCATGGATGCCCGCAACCTCACCGTCTCCCCCCGAGGCCGCCATCATCCTCACCGCCGCCGCCCAAGGCCGCCCTCAGCCTCACCGCCGCCGCCCGAGACCGCCCTCGACGTCACCGTCGGCGCCCTCCACCTCATCGCCGCCCGAGCCTGCCCAGGACCGCCGTTGCCCGTGCCCGAGCCCGCCCTCTCCGCCCCTGCCTCCATCACCGAGCACCTCCCCGCCACCATCTCTCCCCTCTCTGTAAGTCCCCCACCCCTCCCCCCACTCATCTCTCTCTGCATTCTAGAGAAAAAATTAGTAGAGCAAAAGTTTGTTTATAGCAAAATATTTAGTTTAGAGCAAAGGATGTTAAGTAGTAGATGTTAGAGCAAAAATTAGTTTAGAGCAAAAAATTTGGTTTACAACAAAAGTTAGTTAGGGCAGTAGGGTTTAATTAGGGTAGATGCTGCTTGTATAGTATATAGTGATACTAGTAGATGTTAATTAGGTTAGGGCAATAGTGGTACTAGTAGATGTTAATTAGATGTTTTTCAGTTAGGGCACTAGAGTTTTGCTAGGTTAATTAGGTTAGTAGTGCTGCTAGTAGTATTGGTACAGTAGGTTAATTAGGTGATGTTAAATGAATAACCTAAATGAATGAAATTAGTAGTTAACTGAATTTTTTTTCCTTTCATCATTATAGAGCACTAAAGTTAACTGAATTTTGTTCTATTAGTAGTTAAATGAATTTTCTTCTACACTGTTTGCACATGTGGTTGCTCGTGTATATTTGGACATTGTTTGCAAGGAATGATGCTTAGTGGCCTATGTTTTGCCGGAATGTTGATTCATTTCTTTTCCAGCAAATTTTAGGTTCTCGATTTGTCCACTTTTTAGCAAAGCTCATGCCAAATTTTCCGTGAATTTCGGCATGACTTGTGCTACAAACTAGGACATATCGAGTGCCCGTGATTTGCCGCACCAGGAAGGAGTCAACATTCCTGCAAAACAATAGGCCTTTTTTATGTCATTATTCATTTTATTAGGTCTAGAATTAATTGACTAGATTTAATCATAGGAAACATGGCTATCAACGATGAAGGATAGGGTTCTGGTGATTGCGACGACGCCTACCGGGCGGCAGACGAATTTTTAGCCTTACCGATGATCAACCGATGTTATTGCTGGGCCCACCGGTGGCATCGGGGACTGAGACCGACACGCAGACCGGTGCTAAGACTGAGACCGGCGCTCAGACTCAGACCGGCATCGAGACCGGCGCTGAGACTGAGATCGCCGCTGCCTCGGGGAGGGGAGCCGGTGTAGAACCGAAAGCAAAGAGGCAACGGGTTCCTAACAAACTCAGGACTACTAGAGTGGTGGTCACGGAGGTGGACGACGGCAATTTTGACCCAACGGCGCCCGAGGAAGCGCGTCGATGCTACGGCAATCAAATAGGCTGCATCGTACGGACAACCGCCACCATCAACGATGAGAAACTACAGAAGATAGAAAATATGAGGAGCTCCCTCCTAAAGAAGTTTCACCATATATTCTTGTTCCCGGGCCGGAATGAGAAGGATTATAAAGATCCAGATGAGGACCCGGCAATGAAGAAGATAAACAAACACGCCATGACCAAGTTTAGCGACGCATTGGCCGCCTGGAAAAATCGAGTGAAAGAAAGGATCATCGACAAGAAGTAACCCTACTCCGAGATTGTAAAGGATAATCCGACAATCACGGAAGAGCAGTTTCAAATATTCAAGGAGGCTTGCGAGGCCGAAGATGCCAAAAAAAAGTCTAAGTACATGAAGGGGCTTCAAGAGAGGAACATTGGAGAGGTCAGGGACAAGAAGAGAAGGGGCGGCAGGGTCGCCTTCGGCCATAAGACCGACTTCTGCTGCATCCAGCAACCGAACGATTCTCTTAATGATGGATTCTATGTCCTACACCACATTCTGGAGTACAGACGGGATCACCAGAACCTTCGCATGTCACCTAGATCCGGCGATGCCCATATTCTGCAATGGGCAAAGGACATAGGAGATATCGAGGATCATCGACATTGAGCTGACTTCTATAACATCCAGCGCGAACTTGCCCAAATCATCATGAAGGAGGTCGTCAGAAAAACAGGGATGTTCTACGGAGAAGGACAAATGTCGCGGGAAGACGTCCGAACATGGATAGCCTCTCAGCGTCTCGACCTGAAGCCTTTCACTAGGCTCGGGGACTATCTCCCTAACTTGGATGGATGGAACGACATGTTGGAGTGATTGTCGATATATGACAATGTGTCCGTTTAGTCCATACTTTCTGTATGACAAAACTTTGAGTTATGCACGGTGAAACTTTATTTGTGATGTAATTAAACCGTCCTCCTCCTCGACTAGCGAAAATCACTCTAGTTTGGGCATTTTGGGGTACGAAGAACTTTGTTATTTATGCTTATGATATGTTGTTTTTATTGTTGCCAAGTCTGTCTCTTTCTGTTGCTCAACTATATATGTTGCATATCATCGACTCATGTGATGATGCAGGTGCATAGATCATAGATGGCGAAGAAGTGCTATGCCAGGAGTATATATACGACAAGTGGCCGGAGTGTCAGGCCCTTCCGGTTTCCGAGCGACAGGCAGTAGTTAGTTTAGAGGTTCACGCTAATGTGAAAGAGGGATACGAACTCATGTTCTCAAAGTGATAGCTCTTCTCGCGTATATCATTGTTTAGATGGATGACGATGTATTTGCATATCTTTCGAGACTTGCATCGCTATTTTTGAGATGATGACGAGAGACCACTTTGTGTTGGATGATGATTATGATGATGACATGATTTGATGAGACTAATTGTATGTATATGCTATGATTACATTTGTATATGTATGATATGCTAAAGATTATTGTATAAAGCCTATTCGAATACAAAACAAATACAAAACAAATATGCAGGAAAAAAACTAATAAATAAACTAGTAGTAGCGAGGGGGAAATTTAGCAGTAGCGCCGCATTGTCAGTAGCGTGTCCCAGCAAACAGCGCTGCAGATAATATCAGTAGTGCCCTTTCCCAAAGAGCGCTACAGCTATTCATGTATAGCAGTAGCGTGGGACAACCGGCGCTACTGCTATACGTTAGCTGTAGCGCCTTATTAGTAGCGCCGGTGCCCGCGCTACTAAGAGGCCCAAAACCCTCGCTGCTGGTAGGCTTTTCCCTAGTAGTGTACTTATTTAAGAAATATTAGTGTTACTAAATAATTATTGTTTTTTATAATAATAGTTTCAAACTCAAACGTCATGCTCAAGTTCAACTCCTAAGGGTTAATAGGGTTGACAACTTACTATTGTCAGGAAAACAACAAAGTGCAGACTGGAAAACTAGGGGGAATAGAACTTGGAAGTTAAGCGTGCTTAGGCTGGGGTAGTGAGAGGATGGGTGACCAGCTGCGAAGTTAGACAATTTGGAATGAGCTCTCCACACTTGTGTAGTGATGAGGGGTGATTATAGATTAAATTGTCAAATAATTCGGAAATTTGAAAATCAGAAGAAAAAAATGAAAATAATAAAAATAATAAAATATTTTTTTCAAAAAAATTCCTTTAGTCCCATTTTGTGTTACCAACCGGGACTAAAGGTGGAACTCCAGACAGCGGCCACGTGGAGCTCCTTTAATCCCGGTTCATAAGCCAACCGGGACTAAAGGTTTTGGGCATTAGTCTCGTTTGTTTTGTACCGGTTTTGGAACCAGGACTAAAGGCCTGTTTTCTACAAGTGGGTGCCTCCCAAATATCACAACAAGGTTGGGCCCAATGGTTCAAGTTTAAGTCTTGATCCAGAACAACATGAAAAGAGAAGGGATTTATTCATTCACCATTTAACAAGATGGTGAAAATAAATGTTCAATTTAATTAATTCAATTTTTAATTAGGGAAAGTTCTGGGCATTACAGCCGGACTAAAAAAGGTACTGGTTCGTATAAAAAATGCTTCCAATTTATATACCTAGCCCCAGGTATGATACTTATATGCAATTAACTCCTTTTTATCCGAGGATTGTGTATTCGCCCCTTCATGCAAAATGTAAAGCAACTTGTCGTCTTTGATGTGCATGTACATTTTGATTAAGACTTCACTTATAACAAACACATTAAATCCGAAGTTGTACTTTTTTATAGAGATATTTTGCAAGATAAACACGACAATTATCTATCCTGCTTATCAATCATAAAGCCGGCCCCACTCATCAACCGCCGCGGCGATGCTCTCCGGTTCAGCAACAGCCATGCCAGCAGGGGCAGGGGGCTCTGCGCCACATCCGGCTCAAGTTCTGTCTGACTTGTTCGACGCGTTGGCAACATTAATGGCCGCGGAGGTGGACGCAGCAGCCCAGGATCAGCACAACGCGGAGATCGCAAAGGTAAAGGATCAAATAACCCAGGCTAAAGCGGATCTAGCGGCAGAGAATGCTAGGAAGGCTACAGAACGGGCCGAGTTGGAAGCTCAGGCCTACCGGATTAGGCTGGATCAGAACGATTCAGAAGAATTCATGAGAAGAAGATACCGATCGCATCTCCCGTCGAGTTATGAGCCAAGAAATCTCTTCAATACACCAGGAGCAGGAACGAGTAACCAGCCAATATTAAACCGAACGGAGGCGCCAGGAATAGGAGCGCCGGTTCAGCCACGCACGATGGACCCACCTCGTCAGAACAACATTATGCCACAGTATGTTCCAACACCTCCCGGGCATTACTCCAACCCGTTGGACAACATTGTGGCCGCCGCTTCACGATTGGCAGCCCTCCCAACCGGCGATGAATCACCAGTTGCGATTGAGGCACGATGGGCCAGAGATCTCCTTCAAACAGCCCTAAACCAGCACCAGGCGTATTCACACAGCCGTGAGAGGATTCAGTCCACCCCCCGTCCAAACCGGAGCTACAGCAGGCACGTTGAGGATGAACCGGCCATATCAAGCAGTGCACGTCACCGTAATCCGCCGCGAGGGCACAACCCGACAGGGGGAGGTGCTAATGCGCAGGATGTGGTGGACCATGGTCGCGCGCGTTGAGAGGCCGAGTTAGCAGCTCTGCACGAAGCCCGTCAACCTACTCCGGTTCACCCTACCACTTCAGTAGAGCCAAGTGTGGTATTCAGTTCCTTAGGGGTGCCGTGTCTTACCCCCGCTTTGCGTAATGTGAGACTACTCAAGGATTTCAAGAGACCTCGTAAAGAACCCAATTATACCGCCAATCTGCAGCCAGAAGCATGGGTTGAAAGCTACGGGATGGCAATAGAGATGTTAGATGTCGATGAAGCGGTATGTGCTAAATACTTCACCATGATGTTGGAAGGAACAACTCATACTTGGTTGAAGAGCTTACCAACTAACTCTGTCGGGTCATGGGCCGAATTGAAGCATCGATTTATCCAGAACTTCAAAGATACTTGTAAGCAACCCATGTCGATTGTGGATCTGGCCGCTTGTTTCCAAGAGGATGGAGAGTAGACGACCCATTGGGTAAAGCGGGTCTCAGCTATTTTGCATTCATCACATCGTATCAATGCAGATACCGCAGTGCTAATGTTGGAGGGCAATTGCCGTTTTCTTCCGCTCAAACAGAAGTTAGGAAGGCTCAAACGTCACTGCAATGATATGTCAACGCTTATGGCCGCTTTGGTTAAATACGCTGATTCAGATAATACCAAAGACCCTGACTCAGAGGAGGACAAACCGGGGAAAGGGAAAAAGAACGGCAACGCCAAGGGTCAGCAGCATAATCCGGCAGGCCATGGGAACAATGGTAAGCGCAAAGCTGACAACAGCTTGGACTTTGTCGCTAACACCAATGCTCAGGAGAATGGCCAGCGCCGTAAGGGCAAGCAGCCCCAGAGGGGCGGAGGTTCAGGCCCCAATTTGGAGCGCCTGTTAAATCAACCCTGTCCAAAGCATGGATCAAAGGAGAAGCCAGCATCGCATCTTTGGAAGGATTGTTACATCATGCGAGATTTCAAGAACTCCAATATGTTTCAGTACGATAATGGCCCGCCCGGCGGTTCAGGAGGTGGTTTCCACGGGCCGGGTTACGGAGGTGGCAGCTCCGGTTCAGGATTTCAGGGTAATCAAACCGGACACATCAATCAAGGGCACCAAGGCAACCAAGGAGGTTACAACCAGCAGGGGAACCAGCAGCAGCAGCAGCAGTCGGGCTATCAGAGCAATCCTAAGCAGTTAAATAGTGGGCAATATCATGTCTTCACCACTATCTTGTGTAAGCGTGATCAGAAGCTTCACAACAGGGCAGTAAACTCTGTTGAACCGGCGGTGCCTCAGTATTTGCGCTGGTCTGAGCAACCCATTTTATGGAGTAGAGAGGATCACCCGCCCCAGGTTGACAATCCGGGTCATCTGGCCTTAGTGGTGGCCCCTCAAGTTGGGGGATATAACACTAGTAGAAAAAGGGTCAAATGTGAAGCACATTAGTGCCGGTTTGAATTTGAGCCGGCACTAATGTGTGCATTAGTGCCGGTTCCAACGGCTAGCCAGCCGCTCTCATTAGTACCGGTTAGTGCCACGAACCGGTACTAAAGTGAGTGGTGGCAGGATGTTGTCAGTCCGGGGCCCCTCCAGCACCTTTAGTACCAGGTCGTATCACGAACCGGTACTAAAGGTCGTCCAACATAGACCCTTCGTCCACCCGAGCTCGCTCTGTTCTTCCCCTTTCCCCTCTCCTCTCTGTTCTTTTCCCTCTTCCTCTCAAGCTCATCACACATTTTGCCCAAAATTTGTCAAGATTTGAAGGCCCCCATCCATTCAAATGATCAGAAAGGTTAGCAACTTTGTCCTTTCATCTCTCATTGCTAGATTAGCTCATGCAATGCTTTATATAGTGATTGATTTTTGAGTTTAGTAATTTGGGAGGAATTATATATATGTGCTAGTATTTGATTTATATGCAATTTGAGGTCAAAAATAACACTTAGTTTGCATATGTAGGTGTGGTTTACTTAGTGCCTTCTAAATCTCTGTCGTAACCACCGTCGATCGCCCGCAACGTCCCGTCGCCGGCACCACCTTGTGGTGAGCCTCTTGTTCATGAAGTTTTATATAAAAAATTGATGTTTGTGTGATTTGGATATATAGTTACTCGTATAATTATCTTACCCATACGTTGTTTGTTATACATAGTGCCATGGTTTTGATATCCGTCCCCGTCGGCCCTCGTCCGGGTTATAATTCGGATGTGGTATATTCTCTTTTAAAACTATTCATTGCATTTCGTGTTTATGACAAATTATGCCCATCAAGTTGACATAGATATTTGTATGTAGGAGGTAGTTGAACCAGAAATTCCAACCGACCCTATTGTCGAGAGGTTAAATTTAGTTGAAAGAGAAAACAAGGATTTGAAGGAAAAATTGAAAAGAATTGAGGGGGAGAAGATGGAATTGGAGTTGCATGTTGCTGATGTCGTCGATGATCACAAGATTAAGATGGAGAAAATGCGCTTGAAGATTAGAAAGATTAGAAAATATGCCATTCATAGTGAGGCTTGGTATCATTATGCTGTTGGATCAATTGTTACCTTAGTTGTGATCTTGATCGCATTTGTTGTTGCATTTAAATTCTTTAGCTAGAGAGTTATTTGTTTGTTGCATTTAAGTGTTGTATGAACTTTATGTATTGTATTAATTTGGTGTTTTCGGTGCTGTGTATTGAAGATGAGACGGCAATGGATGTACGATGACCGATGCTCTCCCGAGTTCATTAATGGCGTGCGTACTTTTCTGCTTGTGGCTGAGGCAAACAAGCGGGCGGATGGTTTTATGCCTTGTCCATATGCTGGCTGTAAGAACGGTCACAATTACTCTACGTCAAGAACCATTCACGTCCACCTGTTTGAGTCCGGTTTCATGCCCCACTATAATGTTTGGACCAAGCATGGAGAAAGAGGGGTTATGATGTAAGACAATGAAGAAGAAGAGGACGACGACAGCTATCCTGGCCATGGGTTCCCTGAATACGATGATACAACAATGAGGGAAGAAGCTGAGCCGGTAATGCGGGAAGAAGCTGAGCCGGCAATGCGGTAAGAAGCTGAAGAAGAGGCATCGGATGAGCCCATTGATGATCTAGGTCGGGCCATTGCCGATGCAAAGAGAAACCGCACAAGTGATTTGGAGAAGAAGAAGTTGCAGCGCATGTTAGAGGATCACAAAAAATTGTTGTACCCGAATTGCGTAGGTGACAAGAAAAAGCTGGGCACCACACTGGAATTGCTACAATGGAAGGCAGAGAATGGTGTATCTGACAAGGGATTTGGAAAGTTGCTGGTAATGATAAAGAATATGCTTCCAAATGACAACGAATTGCCCGAGAGTACATACGAAGCAAAGAAGGCTGTCTGCCCTCTAGGGCTAGAGGTGCAGAAGATACATGCATGCCCTAATGATTGCATCCTCTACCGCGGTGAGTACAAGGATTTTAGCGCTTTCCCGATATGCGGTGCATTGCACTATAAGATCAGCCGCGATGACCCTGGTGATGTCGAGGGCAAGCGCCCCAGGAAGAAGATTCCTGCCAAGGTGATGTGGTATGCTCCTATAATACCACGGTTGAAACGTTTGTTCCAAAACAAAGAGCATGCCAAGGCAATGCGATGGCACAGAGAAGACTGTAAGAAAGACGGAAAGTTGAGAGTACCTGCTGACAGGTCGCAGTGGAGAAAAATCGAAAGGAAGTACGGTAAGGAGTTTGCAGATGACGCAAGGAACGTATGGTTTGGTCTAAGCGCAGATGGCATTAATCCTTTTGGGGAGCAGAGCAGCAACCATAGCACCTGGCCTGTGACTCTATGTTTGTATAACCTTCCTCCTTGGTTGTGCATGAAGTGGAAGTTCATTATGATGCCAGTGCTCATCCAAGGCCCTAAGCAACCCGGCAACGACATTGATGTGTACCTAAGGCCATTAGTTGAAGAACTCTTACAACTGTGGAATGGAACAGGTGTACGTGTGTGGGATGAGCACATGGGGGAAGAATTTGACCTAAAGGCATTGCTGTTCGTGACCATCAATGATTGGCCTGCTCTTAGTAACCTTTCAGGACAAACAAACAAGGGATACCGCGCATGCACGCACTATTTGGACGATACCGACAATATATATTTGGCTAATTGTAAGAAGAATGTGTACCTGGGACATCGTCGATTTCTTCTGAGTAGGCATCCCATAAGAAAGAAAGGCAAGCATTTCAAAGGTGAGGCGGATCACCGGACGAAGCCTCGCCACCGTACTGGTGCTGATGTACATGATATGGTCAAGGATTTGAAGGTGGTCTTTGGAAAGGGTCCTGGTGGACAACCTGTTCCGAATGACGCTGATGGACGTGCACCCATGTGGAAGAAGAAATCTATATTTTGGGACCTGCCCTATTGGAAAGACCTAGAGGTCCGCTCCACAATCGACGTGATGCACGTGACGAAGAATCTTTGTGTGACCCTGCTTGGCTTCTTGGGCATGTATGGGAAGACAAAAGATACACCCGAGGCACGGGAGGACCAGCAACGTATGCACGGAAAAGACGACATACATCAGGGTCATGCAAGCTACGCTCTTACCAAAGAAGAGAAGGAAATCTTCTTTGAATGCCTGCTCAGTATTAAGGTACCGTCTGGCTTCTCGTCGAATATAAAGGGAATAATAAACATGGCAGAGAAAAAGTTCCAGAACCTAAAGTCTCATGACTGCCACGTGATTATGACGCAACTGCTTCCGGTTGCATTGAGGGGGCTTCTACCGGAAAACGTTCGATTAGCCATTGTGAAGCTATGTGCATTCCTTAATGCAATCTCTCAGAAGGTAATCGATCCAGAAATCATACCAAGGTTAGAGAATGATTTGGTGCAATGTCTTGTCAGTTTCGAGTTGGTGTTCCCACCATCCTTCTTCAACATCATGACGCACGTCCTAGTTCACCTATGCGAAGAGATTAACATTTTGGGTCATGTATTTCTACACAATATGTTCCCCTTTGAGAGGTTCATGGGAGTCTTAAAGAAATATGTTCATAATCGTGCTAGGCCAGAAGGAAGCATCTCCAAGGGCCATGAAAATGAGGAGGTCATTGAGTTTTGTATTGACTTTATTCCTGACCTTAAGCCGATTGGTGTTCCTGAATCGCGGCATAAGGGCAGACTGGATGGAAAAGGCACGCTAGGAGGGGAACAAATAATATGTATGGACGGACATTCTCTCACTGAAGCACACTACACAGTTCTACAGAATTCCGCCTTGGTGGCTCCGTATATGGATGAACACAAGAATTTGCTACGCTCCAAACACCCGGAGCGGTCTGATGATTGGATTACACATGAACAAACCAGGAGTTTCGCCAGCTAGTTGCAGACACGTACCATGCATGACGCCTCTATTGAAGATGACTTGTACTTGTTTTCCCAGTTACCATCTTCGAATATAATGACTTTCAAAGGGTACGAGATAAATGGTAATACATTTTACATGATCGCCCAAGATAAGAAGAGCACAACCAAAACAGTGGTGTCGGCTTTGATGCAGAAACCAAGACGGGAAAAGAAACATATTATGGTTATATACAGGACATATGGGAACTTGACTATCGACGTGGTTTGAAGGTCCCTTTGTTTCGGTGCAAATGGGTCAATATGACACGAGGCGGGGTAACGGAAGACCCACAGTACGGAATGACAACAGTGGATCTCAACAATCTTGTGTATGCAGACGAACCATTCGTCCTAGCCAATGATGTGGCACAGATTTTCTATGTGAAGGACATGTCTACCAAGCCGAGAAAAAGAAAAGATAAGGAAGCAAATGCATCGTACGATGAGCCAAAGAGGCACATAGTTCTTTCTGGGAAGAGAAACATCGTGGGAGTGGATGACAAGACATGCATGTCAGGAGATTATGAAAAGTTTGATGAAATTGCTCCATTCACAGTGAATATTGACCCGAGCATCCAGTTAAATGATGAAGATTTTCCATGGCTACGGCGCAAAGGGACACATGCGAAGAAAAAGTTTCACACCCAAAGATCTGGGATGTGATTGGCTTCACTATCATCACTTTCTTCTGTGTTTCACACCCAGGAGGGAATCTCTGTAATAGTTAGGGTAGCTAGTTATGTGTTTTGGCATTTGAAACGCGAAGAAATTTTATGTGCAAGCAAATTCTTTCATGCATTTACTGATTTTTCAGCTAAATGACCCTGAAATTGAAAAGCATTTCAAATGAACTCAGAAAAGGTTGAAAGTTGGCATGGTATCATAATTTCACCCACATAGCATGTGCAAAAAAGTAGAGAGGGTTATCGCAAAAACTGGATGCACTTCGTGTACAAAATGGACAATCTCTTTCGAAGTATCAGCGTTTCGGACAAAAACTCATCCGTTACAAAGGCATTTCATTTTCTAAATAACCTAAGCATTAACAAATTGAATATAATGATAAAACATAAGAAAAAAGAATCACTGAAAAATCTATTTTCAAAGTTATGTTATTCACAAACTAGTGATTCACACAAATTTCAAATAATTCAAAATGTAAACTATTCAAATTTGTAAACTACCGGTACTAACAGAAAGTTTGTAATTTTTTGTACCTAAAGCAAAAATATTCACAAAGAAACTCTAAATACAGCAAAAAACAACTCAAAAATAAATAAAGCCAAAAAATAAGAAAAAAGCCCACCTACTGGGCCACGGCGGCCTGCATACGACTAGAAACCCAAATTCTAGTTGGGCGAGGATGCAGGCCCGCTAGCCCAGTAGGCCCAGCAGGGCATCGTAGCAGAGGTAGGCCCAGAAGGCCTGCTTAGGAGAGGAGCTCGAGACAGCAGCGGCGGCGGGGCTTATAAGCAGGTGTGAGTGCCCCTCGGCTAGCGAGGTGGGACTAAACTTATGCGCCCCTCGCCTGGCAGCGCACACCCTTTAGTACCGGGTCGTGGCTCCAACCGGTACTAAAGGGGGGCCTTTAGTACCGGTTGGTGCCACGACCCGGTACTAAAGGGGGTGCGGTTCCCGCCGCTTCGCCTGGCCAAAATAGACCTTTATTACCGGTTGGTAGCTCCAACCGGTACTAAAGGTGAGTTCTATATAAGAAAACACTTCAAAAAAATTGTCAGTTTCTCATCTCTCCCTCTGATTCTTTCTCCGCTGCCCCATCGCCGCCGCCCCCGTCGCCGTCCGTCGCCGTGCCCGTCGCCGTCCGTCGCCGTCGTCGTCCCCGTCCCCGTCGTCCCCGTCGCCGCGCCCCGCCCCGTCCTCCCGTCGTCCCCGCCCGGCCCGTCCCCGTCCCCGTTGTCACGGCCCCGTCCCCGTCGCCGTCTCCGTCGCCGTCCCCGTCGCCGCCCCCCGTCGTCATGCCTCGCCGGTGAGCTCCTGCCCCGGCCGCCACACACACACACACATTGTTATAGAATTGTTAGCAATCTTTCTGTTTTTTAGTTATAGAATTATTAGAAATGTTAGTTTTAGTTATAGAAATGTTAGTTATATAGAAATGTTAGTTATATAGAAATATTAGAAATGTTAGTTATATAGAAATGTTAGTTATATTAGAAATGTTAGTTATATAGAAATGTTAGTTATATAGAAATGTTTTTTAGTTATAGAAATATTAGAAATGTTAGTTTTAGTTATAGAAATATTAGAAATGTTAGTTTTAGTTATAAAATTTAGAATTTGCATATATGAAATCAGAATCCATCATTTAAAAAATGTTACTTTACCTTTGCGACATATAGTATTTGTTGTCGACGATGCCCGGCCCGCATCCTCACCGTCGACCCGTTCACGACGACGTCCTGCTTCTGAGGACCCATGTCCGGGACTGGGCTCCGCCGGGCTGGCGCTGGGAGGTGCTACCTTCAGGGGCGCGACGCTTGGTGAGGAACCCGGCCCCGGGTCCCGTCGTCGACCCTCATCTCCTTTGGTGGCGTTCGTGTGGGCCACTTTCGATGCGGAGGGAGCCGGCCCAGGCGGAGGTGGTACGTCGTCGTGTCAGGGAGGAGGACGAGCACGTCCATCGCTACATGGCTGCTATGGACGTCATGTTCTCCAATACCTGGCAGGTTCTTTGGGGAGATCACCCGAGCTATGATCCAGTGATGGTTCCTTCACTTTGGTTGTCCACCGCCTAGATTACTCTCTAGTATTCGATCTTTATTAGCTAGCTAGCTAGTGATGTATTCGATATATAATATTCGAGATGTTTTATTCGAGATTATATATATTATTCGAGACGATGTATTCGAGATTATATCTATTATTCGAGACGACGTATTCGAGATTATATTCGATGATGCTTATTATGTACTACGATTGATTCAGTTTTCCTTATTAATTGATTGCATCCATGCATTGTAATTTGAATATATTTCTTTTGGATTAGTTAAATAAAACCTATGGCGGACAATACCGACAGAGAGGGAGAAGAGGCCCTGTTCAATATCATACGCAATCCTCGCGGGCCAGATGATGATCAGAATGAAGAATATTATGACGGCTCCGATTATCTAAACAACACCGGGGAGGGTGATATGATATTCGATCGCGACGACCAAATTGATGAAGTCATGAACTATGAACATGACGAAGAAAATGTTGATCTTGAAACAACAAAGATGGGCGAGGTATATATATTTATATAAGCAGGCATCTGGTGATCATCACATGTTTTAAATGACTTGAAGATATATTTATATATTAACGAATCGATCTTTCTTCTTTCAGCCATCCGGATCGAGCAAATCTTCAGGCAACAGGAAATGAGGCCCGAACAAAAAGTTGAAGGAGGGCGTAAAGTACAATATCGAGGCCATCAAACCTAGTGGCGAACCATTAGCGCCTAAGAAGATTGCGGACAAGTTCATTCGTCAGTGCAGAGTTCTTGTGAAGGACCAACTCCCGATCTCCCTTCAAGAATGGAGAGAGCCAGCAAAGCCACGTCCAGGAGTTACTTTTGTCGACGACAGACAAAAACTTCTGCTTTGGGAAACGCTCATGGAACATTTCACCCTACCAGATCATTTCACATATGCAAATGTGGAGAAAGTCAAGGACACTGCTCTTAGGAAGATGGCGGTTGCATTCAACAACCACAAGAATCGTGAATGGGACAAGTGCGTCAAGGGAGGAAGGAAGACTCCAGTATTCGAGGGACCACTAGAGAAGCAAAGTGCTCATTGGGACGATTTCGTGAAATTCAAGGATTCGGAATTATCTAAGGAACGGTCGAGAATAAACAAGGCCAATGCTGCAAAAAAGGATAAGTTCCATAAGTTGGGGCCAGGTGGCTATGCGATGGCAATGCCTAAGTGGGATAAGTATGAGAAAGAGATGGAGGATGCAGGTGTCACTGCAGAAACATTGAGCTGGCCCCCCAGGTGGAGGACTTGGTTCTATGCACATGGGGAGGAGTTGGACCCGAAGACAAGCAAAGTTTCGAAGAAGGCATGTCTAGACGGAGCCGAAGATAAGCTACTTGTTGCAATAGAAGAGGCTCGATCGGGGGTGTTCCAGCCCAACAGAGAGAACGACAAGCTTATGCGTACCCTGGGAAATCCTGAACACCCAGGAAGAACACGAGGCAAGGGTGCTATTCCATGGTATGAGGGGTTTTCGGACTGGAACGCCGACTACAAAACCCGTGCGAGAAAGAAGATTGCAGAGGACAAGAAGAGGAAGATGGAGGAGGAGCAGAGGAAGATGGACTATGAACGCCTTCAAGGCCTAGAATCAGCGCACGCGGACTTGGCAGTCAAATTCCAGCGGCAGCAGGAGCAGATCGACTCACTTAGCCAGCAAAGGGGGTCTCAGCAGCTGCAGCAGCTAGCGGGTGATCCAGCATTGGATAGCACTGTCCCATCCATGCCGAGAAGCAGCGTGGGTTCCGCCCCGGGCGATGCATTGCTGGATAGCTACCCAGTGGATGACATCATGGAGAACACTAACTGCGAGCTACACTTCAAAATTAAGAACATATCCATGAAGGTGGCGGACGCCCTTGCTTTTACAAATCCCCCCGAGGCAACCTTCCATTGCAACCCGATTCCAGCGGGCTATGCTCGTGTCTTGGTTGATGAGGTGGTGGACCAATATTCGGGGCTAGTGCTTGACATTCCTGGAGGTGACGAGGAGCACACACTGGGAGAGGCCAACCATCGTATCATCCTATGGAGAAAGATTGCATCATCTTTCGAAGGCCACCGACACCGCGTCATCCGACTCCTCGTCGAAGTCCGCCACCGAGTCAGCAGACTCCCGCTCCTCCAAGTCCACCAACGCGTCAGACCACTCCTCCTCCAAGTCCGGCACAGCTTCAGGCCTCTCCTCCTCCTCCAAGTCCGGCAAAGCATCAGGCCACTCCTCCTCCAAGTCTGGCACAGCTTCAGGCCACTCCTCCTCCTCCAACTCAGCCACGTCAGCTGTCTTCGCCGCCTCAGCAATCACGGAAGAGAGCCGCCTCATCTATGGTGCGTAGCGGTTGATGTCTACTACACAACCTTCTTCTTGTAGACGTTGTTGGGCCTCCAAGTGCAGAGGTTTGTAGGACAGTAGCAAATTTCCCTCAAGTGGATGACCTAAGGTTTATCAATCCGTAGGAGGCGTAGGATGAAGATGGTCTCTCTCAAGCAACCCTGCAACCAAATAACAAAGAGTCTCTTGTGTCCCCAACACACCCAATACAATGGTAAATTGTATAGGTGCACTAGTTCGGCGAAGAGATGGTGATACAAGTGGTATATGGATAGTAGATAATAGTATTTGTAATCTGAAAATATAAAAACACAAGGTAACTAATGATAAAAGTGAGCGTAAACGATATTGCAATGTGTTGAAATAAGGCCTAGGGTTCATACTTTCGCTAGTGTAAGTTCCCTCAACAATACTAACATAATTGGATCACATAACTATCCCTCAACATGCAACAAAGAGTCACTCCAAAGTCACTAATAGCGGAGAAAACGAAGAGATTATGGTAGGGTACGAAACCACCTCAAAGTTATTCTTTCCAATCAATCCGTTGGGCTATTCCTATAAGTGTCACAAACAGCCCTAGATCGTACTAGAATAACACCTTAAGACACAAATCAACCAAAACCCTAATGTCACCTAGATACTCCAATGTCACCTCAAGTATCCGTGGGTATGATTATACGATATGCATCACACAATCTCAGATTCATCTATTCAACCAACACAAAACCTCAAAGAGTGCCCCAAAGTTCTACCGGAGAATCACGACGAAAACGTGTGCCAACCCCTATGCATAGGTTCATGAACCCGCAAGTTGGTCACCAAAACATACATCAAGTGGCACGGTATCCCATTGTCACCACAGATATCCACGGCAAGACATACATCAAGTGTCTCAAATCTTTAAAGACTCAATCCGATAAGATTACTTCAAAGGGGAAACTCAATTCATTACAAGAGAGAAGAGGGAAAAACATAGGATCCAACTATAATAGCAAAGCTCGCGATACATCAAGATCGAAACTCAAGAACACGAGAGAGGAGAGAGAGATCAAACACATAGCTACTGGTACATACCCTCAGCCCCGAGGGAGAACTACTCCCTCCTCGTCATGGAGAGCACCGGGATGATGAAGATGGCCACCGGAGAAGGATTGCCCCCTCCGGCAGGGTGCCGGAACACGGGTCCGATTGATTGGGGCTACGAGGCTTCTGGCGGCGAACTCCCGATCTATGCGCTCCCATGTTTTAGGTATATGGAGATATATAGTGCGGAAGAAACAGTATGTCAGCGGGAGCCCACGAGGCCCACGACAGGGGGGCGCGCCCTAGGGGGGTGGGCGCGCCCCCCACCCTCGCTCCTTTTACGGTCCAAAGCTCCGGGCTTTCCTTCCAAAAATAACTTCTCTAGTTGATTTCATTCCGTTTCGACTTTGTCTGACATTCCTTTCTTCAAAACACTGAAATAGGCAAAAAGAACAGCAATTCTGGGCTGGGCCTCCGGTTAATAGGTTAGTCCCAAAAATAATATAAAAGTGGATGATAAAGCCTAATATTGTCCAAAACAGTAGATAATATAACATGGAGCAATCAAAAATCATAGATACGTTGGAGACGCATCATGGAGCATGAGCGGTGTCGTACAGCGGGAGGCAGGATTCAAATATGGTCCAATCTCGCGCTCTTCGTAAGGCTTACACAAGTCTGAGAGGAAAACGCACCATATCGAAGGCCCGTGAACCCATTTTGCACGAAACCCGCACCGCCGCAAAGGAGAAATGCCTGAGAACAGATGACACTCATTCGTAGGTAAGGCACAGCTCAAGCTGTTGACCAGACTATGCAGGCCACCTCAAGAATAAATCGAGCACCATAGCAAGAGAGCTGAGCAAATACTGCAAAACACGGTAAAACCGTCCCCAGCTGAGAAACAGGCGCCGCAATAATCCCGCTTGTTGGCCAACAACACATGAAGTAGGCGCCGCCCAATATATGTGCAAACCTTAACGTCCCGGCTGGGGATGCTGTATAACCAAGGACTTCATCGACCAGCTAAAAGCTATACACGCGACAACTCTCGATATCGAGCCCATGTCTCCGACTAGAGAGGAGGAAATAAAACGGAAATATGTCCGGGGCCAACCTTTGGTCGAGCCAGACGAGGTCAAGAAGCTCCCAACGAGAATGTATGAATTGCATCAATGGTACATGGACATTACCAAGATTTCCAATCGAGAGTCCCTCATGGTGAATGTCAAGAAGGATCATTACTACCATGAGAAAGCTGTGTCCGTTGAGTATTCAGAACTATTTCAGTTATACAATCAAGACGCACTCGACAAATCTATCGTCAGTTGCTATTGTCTGTAAGTGATTTCTTTCTGTAATTTAAGTCTCAAGCTAGCTGTAGTGATCATTTTGATCAATCATTACCTGTAATTATCCTCACTATATTCTTTTCTGTGGTATTATGCAGGATGAAGATTTATGAAATGAAAAAAGGTGGACGCTATGGCATTGGGTTCGTTGACCCAAATACCATTAATGAATACACATGGAAATTAGATCCATATTACGAAAAAGTGTAGAGGAAAGCATGCTAGAGTTCTTCAAGCGCCTCAAATACAATGAAGATATACTACTTCCTTACAACTTCGAGTGAGTCACACTGTCTTGTACTACAAATTCTGTTTTTGCCTACTAGCTAGCTACATGTTTTTGCTTACATATGCCGCTTAATTAAGACATGCAAACGTGTGTGCATGCAGATTTCACTGGATCTTGTTAATCATTAAAAGTTGATGAAGGAACAGTTGAAGTACTAGACTCACTACTTAAGAAAGCAAGTGACTACACCATCGTGAAGGGGATAGTCAACAGGTAATTTCAATCATTATTAACTATATCTCGGCCTATTTAATTAGTTCGTCATTTCCTGATAACAACTATTTAATAACCCATTTATTCATTTTCTTTGTCGGCGGGCAGGGCTTGGGCAAAGTTCATCAGTCACTCCAGGCCCATGGAAACAAAATCTGAAATGGTATCGACCAGGTAAGTAATTAAGTAGTACTAGCTAGCTGACATCTCTTTAATTATCATGCTTGATTAATTATTATCTGATCAAATTCCATTCTCGTAAAGGCCCTGAAGCAGGCGTTGGGGAATAATCTGTGTGCATACTACGTTTGCGAGAACATTCGCATGATGGCGTCCGAAAGGAGCAAATCTCAAAGACAGGAGTGGGTACGTTTGTCAGAACACTATTCACATTTTTTACACCATTATCGATATCTAGTCACACAACTAATACACATGCATATTGATCTCCTTCTTAACAGTTCAAAGAGGTGCGGGAGAAGCTCCTACCAGAGGACCGCATAGAAGCAATTCAAGAGGAAATAGCGGGATTTTTGCTCGACCAGGTCATAGATCCCAAAGGAGAATACTTTACCCGCTACCGCCCCCATGAACCACTTCCAATTGTTATCGTGCTCCGAAGGCACCAATTAGAGAAATTGTTCATGCTAGCTAGGATGTAAATATATAACAGTGTTAAGAATTATAATGGTGGTTGTGAGACATCATGATATTATATATATAGTGTTACTATTCATCACGCAGTGTGCAGAATAAGTTATTTCTCACCTGAAATAATCTTACGATCGCTTCCTAAATAAATTACGTCTAGAATATAAATAGTTACGTGTATATTGATTCAGTACGTAAAATTTGTATAAAAAAATAGATTATAAGACCAGAAAAATCACATTTTATGTATGTTTAACACTATGTCTTTACATTCGTAGTTTTACGTAACATAAAATATTTTTTACGGTGAGTATATATTTTCTTACGTTCTCTTTTTATGTATAAAATAAGATAAAATTTACAAAACGTAAAAATACGGTGCATTGATGTCAAAATAGAGTGTCCCTATATATATATTTTCTTACGTTCTCTTTTTATGTATATATTTTCTTAAGGACCAGGATGACGAATAGTGTGTCCCTATATATATATATATATGATCGGTTCTACTAGAAATTCTATTTATATATATGCATAACGTGTACAATATGCAGTATCGTAAAATACCAGCAAACGAAAAAGAATTAAATGGAAAACACAAAATTAAATGAAAAAGAAATCATAAACCCAAAACCCCCCAACCTTTTAATACCGGTTGGTGTCACCAACCGGTACTAAAGGGCTCCCTGCCCCCGGAGCTGGCTCGTGCCACGTGGTTGCCCTTTAGCACCGGTTCGTGCTGAACCGGTACTAAAGGGGGGGGCCTTTAGTGCCAGTTACCGAACCGGCACTAAAGGGCCTTACGAGCCGGTGCTATTGCCCGGTTCTGCACTAGTGTAAGTTCACTAAGGTACTCATGGATGGGGGAAGTAGTATCAACATTCTATATTACGATACCTTCCGTCGTATGGGGTTGACAGATAAGAATCTTAAACCATCAAACACCATATTTCATGGTGTGGTGCCTGGTAAGTCTTCATATCCAGTGGGCAAGATAGCCTTAGAGGTAGCTTTTGGAGATGATCATGATTCAAGATCAGAAACATTGACTTTTGAGGTGGTGAAAATCAAAAGTCCGTATCACGCTTTGTTTGGGAGGCCGGCTTACGCTAAGTTCATGGCGAGGCCGTGTTATGTGTATGTTCAGCTTAAGATGCCAGGTCATAAGGGGACCATCACAGTACACGGGAGCAGGAAGATCGCTCTGGAATGTGAGGAAGGTGATGCGGCTTATGCTGAGTCGGTTTGCGCCACGGAGGAGCTGAAGTTCTATAAGGACCAAGTTGATCCGGCAGATATGACTTCTTTGAAAAAGCCAACTACGAAACACGATCCGGTGTTGAAATTCAAATCAGCCATAGATACTAAGATGGTTGATTTTGTTCCTGGCGATTCATCCAAGCAGTTCAGCATCAGCGCTAACCTAGATCCCAAATAGGAAAGCGCGCTCATCGAGTTCATCCGTGAGAACCGGGACATCTTTGTATGGAAACCTTCTGACATGACAGGTGTACCGAGGGAACTCGCTGAGCACATACTTAACATTGATCCTAAGTTTAAACCGGTCCGGCAGTTTCTCTGCCGCTTTAATGAAGAAAGGCGCTAGGCTATTGGTGAAGAGGTAGCTCGGTTGTTGGCCGCAGGGTTTATCGTGGAGGTCTTTCACCCGGAGTGGTTAGCTAATCCAGTGCTGGTTCTTAAGAAAAAGGCACTTGGCGTATGTGTGTGGATTACACAGACTTGAACAAGGCTTGCCCTGCAGACCCCTTTGCCCTCCCTCGTATTGATCAGATCATTGATGCTACGGCGGGTTGTGACCGTTTGTGTTTTCTGGACGCTTATTCTGGTTATCATCAGATCAAAATGGTAGTTAAGGACCAGGAGAAGATAGCTTTCATAACACCCTTTGGAGCCTTCTGCTATGTCTCCATGCCCTTTGGGCTCAAGAGTGCCCGGGCGACTTATCAACGTTGTGTTCAGAATTGTCTTCATAAGCCGATTGGGCGCAATGTTCATGCATATGTGGATGATATTGTGATAAAGTCCAGGAAGGAGGAAACATTAATAGATGATTTGAGAAAAACCTTTGACAACCTCCGGGTTTACAAGATGATGCTCAATCCGGAAAAGTGTGTCTTTGGTGTACCGGCAGGCAAACTCTTGGGTTTTCTGGTGTCAAACAGAGGCATTGAGGCTAATCCGGAAAAAATCTCAGCAATTACATCTTTGGCTAAACCGGCGTGTATCAATGACGTTCAATGTTTGGCCGGCCGGATTGCGGCTTTGAGCCGGTTTATCAGTCTCCTTAGGGAGAAGGCTATTCCTTTATATCAGATGCTAAAGAAAACAGATGATTTTGTCTGGAGCGAGGCAACTGATAAAGCGTTTGAGGATCTGAAAAGGCAGTTAGTTGAACCGCCTATGCTTGCAGCCCCGATTGATAAAGAGCCGTTACTGTTGTATGTGGCTGCTAATGCCTGAGCTATTAGCGTGGCTATTGTGGCGTAGCGCAAGGAAGCCGGAAAGGAGTATTCGGTTCAACGGCCGGTTTATTATATCAGTGAGGTACTCATTGAATCAAAGCAGAGGTATCCACATTGGCAGAAGCTGTTGTATGGAGTGTTTATGGCAAGCCGAAAGCTCAAACATTATTTTCAGGGTCATCCTATCATAGTGGTCAGTTCAGCCCCTCTGGGAGATATTATTCAAAACAGAGAAGCAACTAGCTGGATTGCTAAGTGGGCTATTGAGCTTGGACCTCACGGGCTCAAATACACACCTCACACAGCCATTAAATCCCAAGCACTTGTGGACTTCATCAATGATTGGACAGAGTTGCAGGCACCAGAGGAAAAGCCAGATAACACATATTGGACTATTCATTTTGATGGATCCAGACAGTTGGAGGGCTCGGGGGCTGGATTCATACTAAATTCCCCACGAGGTGACAAGTTTTGTTATGCCCTCCGTTTAATGTTCCCCTGTACTAACAATGCAGCTGAGTACGAGGCCTTACTCCACGGTCTTCGGATGGCTAAGGAGATGAACTTAAGCCGGGTTAAGTGCTTTGGGGATTCAGATCTGGTGGCTCAACAGGTGTCTGGCACTTGGGATTCTAAAGACCCACTCATGGCTGCATATCGACGAGAGGTGGACATAGTGGCTGGTCACTTCAAGGGTTATCAGGTGGACCATATAGACCAGCGAAAGAATGAAGCGGTGGGCACTTTAAGCCGCCTTGGTTCTCAGCATAAACCGGTCCCACCAAATATCTTTCTTGACGTGCTGCATTATCCGCCGGTCAAGGTACCAACAGAAGAGGAGTTGGCTATTCCTGATTCGGAGGCTCAATAGGTGGCAGCTTTGCATATCATACCGGATTGGACAATCCCATACCTGGCTTACATGAACCGGGGCGAATTACCGGAGGATGAAACCTCGGCCCGATAGATAATCCGGCGTTCCAAGTCAATGACCATACTCAATGGAGAGTTACATCGTTAGAGCGTTTTAGGGGCAATTCAGCGTTGTGTCTCTCCTCAAGAGGGTTGTGAGATTTTGCGAGAAATCCATGAAGGGGATTGTGGTCACCTTGCCGGTTCAAAGTCTTTGGTTGCTAAAGCTTTTCGACATGGTTTTTATTGGTTAACAGCTCACGCTAATGCAGAGGACTTAGTCAAAATATGTGACGGTTATCAAAAATTCGCACGCCGTGCTCATATTCCGACTCAGGAGTTGAGGATGATTCCAATAACGTGGCCGTTTGCGACTTGGGGGCTTGATATGGTTGGACCCTTTAAGCGTTCCAAGGACAAAAAGACCCACTTATTAGTGGCAGTTGATAAATTCACCAAATGGGTGGAAGCAGAGCCAATCAGTAAGTGTGATGCGGCCACAGCGGTTCAATTCATCAAAAAGGTGATATTCCGGTTTGGCTTTCCACACAGTATTATAACTGATAATGGCACTAATCTGTCAAAGGGAGAGATGGAAGAATTTTGCCAACGTGAGCACATCCAGCTTGATATAGCATCGGTGGCTCACCCCCAATCTAATGGTCAAGCAGAGAGGGCAAATCAAGAAATTTTGAGAGGTATTAAAGCCCGGCTTATGGTTCCTTTGAAGCGGACACCGGGTTGTTGGGTGGAGGAATTACCTTCTGTGTTATGGAGCATCAACACCACACCTAACAGATCTACGGGTTACACACCTTTCTTCATGGTTTATGGAGCGGAGGCGGTTCTCCCTAGTGACATCCGTCACGACTCGCCCCATGTGGCAGCTTATGTTGAAGCTGATAATGAGACAACACGTCAGGATTCCCTGGACTTATTAGATGAGGAGCGTGATCTTGCAGCAGCACGTTCGGCAATTTATCAACAAGATCTCCGACGTTATCACAGCCGCCGGGTTAAGACCAGAACCTTTCAGGAGGGCGATTTGGTGCTCCAGCTCATCCAGGATCAAACTGATATGCACAAGTTATCCCCACCTTGGGAAGGACCTTTTTTGGTCAGCAAGAATCTGCACAACGGGTCATACTACCTCATTGATGTTCGAGAGCACAAAGACTCACGTAAATCGGAGGAGGAGACCAAGCGGACGTGGAACATAGCTCTTCTTCGGCCTTACTATACTTGAGCCATAGGCTCTTCATATGTACATATTTATGACAATGTATATATTATATAATAAACCGGAGCCTCGAATAAAGCGGGGTCTCCGTTCTTTTTACATCATGTGTGTGCTTACAAAAGTTTCTACTGACAAAGCAGAGTTTTGTTAAACCGGTCTCTGCAGCCACACAGATACAAAAGAAAATCACTAGGGGGCTTGGTCATATCTGAACCATAGCTACACCTCTTGATCGGTTTGAAACCACAAAGGGATATCACTAGGGGGCTTGGTCATATCTGAACCGTAGCTGCACCTCTTGATCGGTTTGAAACCACAAAGGGATATCACTAGGGGGCTTGGTCATATCTGAACCGTGGCTGCACCTCTTGATTGGCGTAAGGCCAACATGAATTTACTTCAGGGCCAAAGAGAGTGTTGCACAAAGCATAAGCTCAAACATGGGCACCCACTGAGCACAGCTCAAAAAGTTACTTGGGGGCTCTTTTTGCAAAGCAATAAAGAGTTTGAAAGGACCCTTGTAATTGGCTATCAAGCCACGGCTTGGAAGCCTGGTGTATTCACCTAAAACCCCGGGTTAACCTGCCTTCATCAAGTAAGCCACTCCTGTCCAGGTAATCCTGGTATGACCCGCCGAACGTTTGACAAGTCAATCTTATACAGACCCTGAACTTGTCAAAGTTAAAATGACGATTGGTTAATTGGAGGCCCATCTTAAAAGGCTTTGTTAAATGGATTAACTTAGCGGCCTAGCAGCCCATGAAAAGTCTCAATTTGGAGCCTGGCAGCTCGTAAAAGCCTCGCATGTTCTTTTTGAGTTCTATTTGCTAAGTTTTTCGCCTTTGTTGAGGTTCATAGTATCTTCTAGTAAACCGGCGTCCTTGACCCGGCTTGGCTTTCAACTACAAGTTGTCAGTATATGATCAGGTATAATCCGGCGTTCATTAACCCGGTCTGGTATTGACTAACAAGTCGCCAGTTTTATAAGGAAAACCCGGTGTTTATTACATCCCGGTACATTTTATTATCATAATCCGGCAAATTAAGGACGGAGTTATCAATGCTCCGGATTGGTGTTTACACCTTTATCATACAAGCAGTTGGGCAGCCAACGAGGTATGTTGCAGATATTATTATACTTTGATTATACATCCAAGTATTGTTTATGTTTGGGCATCATGACCCATCCAATGGTAAACCACTAGGACACTTTTAAGTTCTTGTATACAGAAACACAAATCATCATGGGCTATGCATAAATAGATCCCAAAAAGTGGAGCAAGTTTTCAAAATATCAAAGCACCACAACACATGCTCGATGGCATGACAGATAAGGGAGTTTTTGCTATCCTATTACAAGAAGCTTCAAAACCGATCCAATTGAGTAATTGTTTTTAAGCATTGGCACACAATGGCTGATAAACCGGCTGCCGATTTAAGATGCTTCGTCCGGACGGTTTGACGGTTGAGGATCATTTGGTGCAATCACTTCTTCTTCATCCCTCCCAGACGCTGGAAATCAACCGTTGACCAATCAATTTCGGTTAAAGCTTGAAACACGGCTTCTTCATGGATAAGGCTGGAAGGGTTAATGCCAGGAGCATAAGTATGCTTACGGATTGGAGGCACAAGTTCTTCGACTTCATGGATTTCCGCAAGCTGTATCTTCCCTTCGGTGTCGTAAGCCGGCTGGAAATGAGATAAATCTGTGTCTTCTACCAGTTTGCTGGCTATTGGTCGCATTTCCTTTGTCAGCCTTCGGAGATCATCATTGTCGAAGTTTGAACCGTCCTCCTTCACACCTGGATATCCTTTTATAATGTCATCCGCTTCAAGGTCCGGAATCCATGCCTTGGCCCGGATTAGTGCGGTTAATGCTCCTGCTCTTGCAGCTGCTTTCTTCAGTTCGGTAATCCGGGCTGGTAGCATGGCCAGCTTCTCAAGAGTTTCTTTTATCAGTGATGGCGCTGGTTTATTGTAAGCCACAGTGCAAATAGCACGCTAGGATCCTGAGTACAGCTGTTCAATCAAGGTATAAGCCGCTTTAAGCTTCATCCATATATCAGCACCCAGATGAGCAATGCGAGTGCCTGTCATGGTTTAATATCAACCAAACTGATAAACACCAAAGTCTCATGAATTGGACAAACAGCATAAGGAGATACTTACCAAATACAGTGGATGTCATAGCATTGATTTGCCGCTTCAAACCAGTTAATTCATCTACAACTGGCTTCAGGACTGCTTCGGCATCCTCAGCTTTTTTGGTTAAACCGGCCTTCTCGGTTTCCCAGTCAGCACGTTCCTTGTTAAAAGACTCCTTCAGCTTTTCCATCGCTGCCAGGGCTTTGGTCAGCTCCTCTTTGGCTTTTGCAGCTTCTGCTTGTTGGGACTTCACGTTCTCTTGCAAATCAGCGGTTCGAGCATCTCTATTGCTTAGCTCGGCCTGTAACAGTGAAGATATGTCAACAACATGATATATATTTTCTAAGTACAAAGCGTATAACAAGTTATGCACTTTGTACTTGGGGGCTAATGCCTATTTGCTCTGATTCGCTACATCTTTTATAAGTCTCCAGAACAATCCAAGCATTATCCTTGACACTTGGGGGCTAATGTACATCTGTTCAAAACGGATTCATGGATTAAAGACCCGGATTACCTCACAAAGCTAAACCGGCCTTTGGGGGCTACACTGAGGAAGGCTATATAATTACATTGGTAAAGTATCGGTTTTGGTTTTCACTAAGGAACTGACATTTTGGGGGTCAGTAGGAGAGGATTAAAGTGTTATAAAGACCCGGTTTAAGATTAACATCATAAAACAGCCCTTGGGGGCTACTTGGACTAGCATTTCAACTTTGGAATCAAGAAGTAAAGGGAAATGAAAATACCTCATGGCGTTCCTTCATCAAGTTCACCAAACCGGCTTCATAGTCACGGTTTGAGTGCAGACGGTTTAAGAAACCGGAGTGAAGTTCTTCAACACTGAGATGGGCATAGTTTGATAAGTCAGTACTCCATTTACCCTTTTCTCTAGCAGCACGCTCTTCTTTGGCACTATGTTGGGCCAAGATTACGGGATGGCCAGGAGAGCTGTGGCCCATGCCAGTAATGATAACATCATCTCCTTGGCCTTCAGTGGTTTTTGCGGTTGATGACGGAGTGTTAGTACCTCTCACCGGACTAGCCCAGTTTGGAGCTGCCGGTTCAGTATCAGGCACAGCAGGATCAGCTTCTGGTTGTTCACCAATATTTTGGTCTTGAAGGGCGGTTCATCAAAGGTAGCTTCAGGATGAGGACCCTCCGGTTCACGAGTTTGGTCCGGTTCACCTATTTGCTCTTCTTCAAAAACCGCCTGGTCTTCTGACGGATTGTTGACCCGAGCTTTCTTGCTGGGTCTGGCTTTGGCTCTGCAAACAAAATTATAAGAGGTTTAGCATCTTATTCCAGATTTGCAACGCATTTGAAGAAAGGGTTTGAATGCTTACCCAGCTACAGTCTTAAGAGGGGGGAGTTGGGTTGCTGTTGACTCGCCAGAAGATGAGGGAGGTGTCACCTGATAATTTGAATCGGGCGGATTAAGAGGTTGTCTGAAATAACCTGCCTTGGGATAAGAATTGTCAGAAGTGGGAGAGACCTCAAACCGGCGCTTCCGAACCGGGGTATCAGGTAAACCGACCGAAGTGACCTCTTGGCCACTGTGCCGGGTTGTCCGGCGAGCTTCATGCTGCTGCGTCTTCAAAATAAATGTTGGATCCAAGTAAGCAAGAGGATGAGAAAATCTTACTTTCCGGATTGCTTGACGGGTTTTTTGTGTTGGCATAGAGTCTGAACCGGAGGAAAGGAGAATTACCTCTACATCATTAGCCTGGCTCCCTTCTACGTCCTCCTGATAAAGATCATTGTTAATGAGGTGCAAGAAAAGGGAGCCAAGTGAGTCAAGTTCTACCTCAACATCCGGATCATCTGCATCTTCATCAAGTTCCATGCTGATTCGGTCAGCCGTTTTCCGCTTTGAGGTACGCTTGACGGCTTTGGTTTTGGGATGGGATGGCTTGGCCGCTTTATCTGCGGATTTCCGCTTCCAGAAGGGATCATCACCCTGTTGGTACATAAACAGAAGAAAGTTTACAAGTTGAACAATCTAAAGATATCAAGATAAAAGGGAAGCATAGTGCTTACAGCAGGCGGTTTATTCTGAGTGTAGAAGGGACTCAAGCCGGTTTGGCGACACACTGATTTCGGTTCATTCAAAATTTTCTTGACGCTTTCAGTAACCACTTCATCTGTTACCTGAATGTTGATGTGGCGTTGGGGATCTTCTAAATCACCGGTACACTCACACATTAAACCGGGGTGGCGGCTTAGTGGCAAGACGCTCCAAGATATCCAGCAACGCACAAAATCAATGCCTGTTAAACCGTTGGCCATAAAGGCCCGGAGCTTGGCGAGTTGAGGGGCATATTTGGCCCGTTCCACAGAGCCCAAACGTTGTGGCATTGGATGAGTGATGGAAAGCCAGTGATCATGGTAGCATGGAAGAGGGTTCTCATCTTCAGGAGAGGTATTTATGCAGTAGAACCAAGTCTGGTTCCATTCCTTAGGGTGGCTATGCAGTTTGGCATGAGGGAATTCAACTTCCTTCCGCTTTTGAACAGAGACACCACCAAGCTCAGTGTTAGGACCGTTTACAAATTCTGTACGTCGGTTCAGATGAAAAAAGTCCCGGAACAGCTCAGCGGTTGGTTCTTCCTGTAAGTACACTTCACAGAAGACTTGGAAGTTGCATATATTGGACACAGAGTTGGGTCCGATATCTTGAGGATGGTGTTGGAAGCTGGCAAGCACATCTCGGTAAAATTTTCACCCTGGCGGTTTGAAACCACGGCCTATGTGGTCGACAAAAACCACTACCTCACCCTGCCTCAGGGTTGGAGGATTCTCCGTTCCTGGAGCTCGCCATTTAATTTCAGTTTTCTTCGGCAAGGTGCCGATACTGACCATTCCGTTCAACTGTTCCTCTGTGACCCGGGAATGAGCCCAGTTGCAAGCGGCAAACTGTTTGGCCATTGTGAAACAAAAAGATGGAGAAGAAATGCCGGCTTACAAATCATTCATGATGACACGCAAGATGCAATAGGAATAAAGATATACAGACATGTGAAATTGCGTAAACCGGAGACTAATACAATAATGAAAGACAAGGTCATATCAAGGGCATACATGTGTTGTTAAACCGGACTATTACAATCAAGGTAAAGGAGGTTTTCTGGTTTACTAGGGGACTAATGGGATGAGATAGATTGTTTTTACAAGGGTAACCGCCTACATGGTACAGAGGATACAGATCTAAGGTGAAAAGGGCTAAGTAAAGAAAAACAAGTTTCACAGGATTACATGGGAATTTTGGATCTACCGAAGACGGAAAAGCAAAAATATTTCGACCTAAAAAGGGTAGGACCCAAAGCAGGTTGTAAAGGTTCAAATCAGTTTTTCGCGTGCAAAAGGTTTGTGGTGATAGCAGAAGATAAACCATTACGCGGAATATATCAAGATTGAGATTTTCTATCCATAGACTAAGGAGGAACAGGGAAGAGCAACACCAGAACCCAGAGGAACTTCAATGAACAGCGAAGAATAGGGAAACCCTAGACAGATCTACAAGGTGGGAAAGAAAAGGACTTACAGCGACTGTTGAAGCAACGGAGGAACGCCGCAGCTCTCTGGTAACGGTCAGGTTGATGCAGCGGCCTTTGTCTAAGGAGAGGAGAAGCTCGATGACGGCGACAGCGCTCAGGGGTAGAGGTGTCGCGAGGAGGAAGAAGAATCGAAGGAGACGAAGGGGAAAATGATAAGGACCCGTGGCCCTATTTATAAGGCGAAGCGATAAAGCAACAAGTGCGGGAATCGAGGAGCTCAAAAATGGATAGTTAATAATGGTGTCGCTTCGATGACTGGATATGCATTAATGAAGGTAATCCTCAGCTTCAATGGATAGATGACGTCAGGGCGGTTTATCATGATCCTGGAGTATGACGTCACGGCGGTTTACAAGATCAAGGTGAAGATGCAAGGGAGGAATTTTTCTAAATATTGAAGATTGGAATGAACAAGTTCAAACCAATCTGGGGCCTAATGTTGGGGATATTACTACTGGACGTAAACTGGGCAGGAGTAGCCGGATTAGCTTTATGAAGATTAGAAGCCCATGAAGACATAAGAATGATGGCGCTTTATGAAGGCCCAAGGCCCAAAGGCGAGTTAAGGCCTGTAGATGTAAACCGACCTTATTATGTAACTTGCATTGTAAGTTAGGGAGTATAGAGACCGAACCGGACACATTTATGATCTGGCTTCGGGACTCTGTAAACCGGCGGGCGTCAACCTGTGTATATAAAGGGACGACCCGGCCACGGTTTGAGGACAGGAGACAACAACTCGAGAGCCACTCAAAGCGGATTCGCTCCCTGGTCATCGAAACCCTAGCAATACCAATCACAACTAGACATAGGCTTTTACCTTCATCGAAGGGGCCGAACTAGTATAAACTCCCCGTGTCCCCTTGTCCGGTTTAACCCCTTTAAGCTAACCCGTTGCGATGGCTCCATGACTAAGTCCTTTCACGAGGACATCTGCCGTGACAACCCCACGACATCACTCCTACTTTAAAAGAACGTAAAGCTATGTCTTCCGCTGTTACTTCTCCCAACTTTAAGTATGTTTCCCTTTCTTGGTTTTCTTTTGTTTCTTATCCTCCCATCAACATCTCTGGTTCTTTCCATCAGATATCCTTGAAAAATGCATCAATTGTACCATTTAGTACCATACCAAATAAAATGTGGGGTTATTTGATAAGCTAATAAATGCTTATCGATATTGGTTTACCAAATATAATTTATTTCTGAAGATAGAAAGCTAAAATGTTTCTTAAAATTATATATGCATAACACAAGGGGTGTCTTGATGCAAGATGGAAGGGTCAATTTTGTCCCAAAGTTACACGTGCACATCACAAGGGGTGTCTTGATGCAAGATCAATGACTTAATTTTTATTCCTACTAAAGAAGAATGCAAGCTTCTGTCGACTGCTTATATTTCATCCAACTTTATGTGTCCCCCCCCCCAATCTTTGTCTATCATAATTTTTATACTATACTGTCTGGGGGTTTTCAACCAGGTTTTCCTGAAAACCATTGTCCCATCTTATCGACTTACCATTTTTTTAATCCAACAAATGCTTACAAAATAAAATTCTACTTTTACACAATTACACTAATATGAGTAGGTAATTCGCTACCCAATCAAGTAGAATATTGATACGTCTCCAACGTATCTATAATTTTTTATTGTTCCATGCTATATTATATCCTGTTTTGGACATTATTGGGCTTTATTATACACTTTTATATTATTTTTTGGACTAACCTATTAACCAGAGGCCCAGCCCAGAATTGCTGTTTTTTGCCTATTTTAGAGTTTCGTAGAAAAAGAATATCAAACGGAGTCCAAACGGAATGAAACATTCGGGAACGTGATTTTTGGAACGAACATGTTCCAGATGACTTGGACCCTACGTCAAGCAATCAACGAGGAAGGCACGAGGTAGGGGGCGCGCCTACCGCCCCAGGCGCGCCCTCCACCCTCGTGGGGCCCATGTTGCTCCACCGACGTACTCCTTCCTCCTATATATACCTACGTACCCCCAAACTACCAGATACGGAGCCAAAACCCTAATTCCACTGCCGTAACTGCTACCTCTTGAGCATTGCGTTGGTTTTCCCCGAAGAGGAAGGGATGATGCAGCAAAGTAGCGTAAGTATTTCCCTCAGTTTTTGAGAACTAAGGTATCAATCCAGTAGGAGGCTACGTGCGAGTCCCTCGCACCTGCACAAAACAAATAAATCGTCGCAACCAACGCGATAAGGGGTTGTCAATCCCTACACGACCACTTACGAGAGTGCGATCTGATAGATATGATAAGATAATATTTTTGGTATTTTTATGATAAAGATGCAAAGTAAAATAAAAGCAAAGTAAAAAAGCAAAGGAAATTACTCAGCATTGGAATATTAATATGATGAAGATAGACCCCGGGGCCATAGGTTTCACTAGTGGCTTCTCTCAAGAGCATAGGTATTTTACGGTGGGTGAACGAATTACTGTTGAGCAATTGACAGAATTGAGCATAGTTATGAGAATATCTAGGTATGATCATGTATATAGGCATCACGTCCGAGACAAGTAGACCGACTCATGCCTGCATCTACTACTATTACTCCACTCATCGACCGCTATCCAGCATGCATCTAGAGTATTAAGTTCATGAAAACAGAGTACCACCTTAAGCAAGATGACATGATGTAGAGGGATAGATTCATGCAATATGATAAAAAGACCATCTTGTTATCCTCGATGGCAACAATACAATATGTGCCTTGCTGCCCCTACTGTCACTGGGAAAGGACACCGCAAGATTGAACCCAAAGCTAAGCACTTCTCCCATTGCAAGAAAGATCAATCTAGTAGGCCAAACCAAACTGATAATTCGAAGAGACTTGCAAAGATAACCAATCATGCATAAAAGAATTTAGAGAAGATTCAAATATTGTTCATAGATAATCTTGATCATAAACCCACAATTCATCGGTCTCAACAAACACACCGCAAAAAGAAGATTACATCGAATAGATCTCCACAACAGAGGGGGAGAACATTGTATTGAGATCCAAAAAGAGAGAAGAAGCCATCTAGCTAATAACTATGGACCCGAAGGTCTGAGGTAAACTACTCACACTTCATCAGAGAGCCTATGGTGTTGATGTAGAAGCCCTCCGTGATAGATGCCCCCTCCGGCGGAGCTCCGGAACAGGCCCCAAGATGGGATCTCGTGGATACAGAAAGTTGCGGCGGTGGAATTAGGGTTTTGGCTCCGTATCTGATCGTTTGGGGGTACGTAGGTATATATAGGAGGAAGGAGTACGTCGGTGGAGCAACAGGGGGCCCACGAGGGTGGAGGGCGCGCCTGGGGGGTAGGCGCGCCCCCCTACCTCGTGGCCTCCTCCTTTGTTTCTTGACGTAGGATCCAAGTCTCCTGGATTATGTTTGGTGAGAAAATCACGTTCCCGAAGGTTTCATTCCGTTTGGACTCCGTTTTATATTCCTTTTCTTCGAAACCCTAAAATAGGCAAAAACAACAATTCTGGGCTGGGCCTCCAGTTAGTAGGTTAGTCCTAAAAATAATATAAAAGTGGATAATAAAGCCCAATAATGTCCAAAACAGTAGATAATATAGCATGGAGCAATCAAAAATTATAGATACGTTGGAGACGTATCAAGCATCCCCAAGCTTAATTCATGCTCGTCCTCAAGTAGGTAAATGATAAAAACAGAATTTTTGATGCAGAGTGCTACTTGGCATAATTTTAATGTAATTCTTCTTAATTGTGGTATGCATATTCAGATCTGAAAGATTCAAGATAAAAGTTTAAAATTGACATAAAAATAATAATACTTCAAGCATACTAACAAAGCAATCATGTCTTCTCAAAATAACATGGCCAACGGAAGTTATCCCTACAAAATTATATAGTCTGGCTATGCTCTATCTTCATCACACAAAGTATTTAAATCATGCACAACCCCGATGACAAGCCAAGCAATTGTTTCATACTTTTGACATTCTCAAACTTTTTCAATCTTCACGCAATACATGAGCGTGAGCCATGCATATAGCACTATAAGTGGAATAGAATGGTGGTTGTGGAGAAGACAAAAAGGGAGAAGATAGTCTCACATCAACTAGGCGTATCAACGGGCTATGGACATGCCCATCAATAGATATCATTGTGAGTGAGTAGGGATTGCCATGCAACGGATGCACTAGAGCTATAAGTATATGAAATCTCAACAAAAGAAACTAAGTGGGTGTGCATCCAATCTTGCTTGCTCATGAAGACCTAGGGCATTTTGAGGAAGCCCATCATTGGAATATACAAGCCAAGTTCTATAATGAAAAATTCCCACTAGTATATGAAAGTGATAACATAGGAGACTCTCTATTATGAATATCATGGAGCTACTTTGAAGCACAACTGTGGTAAAAGGATAGTAACACTGTCCCTTCTCTCTTTTTCTCTCGTTTTTTTATTTGGGCCTTTTCTCCTTTTTTTATGGCCTCTTTTTTTTATTTTTTTTATTTTTCGTCCGGAGTCTCATCCCGACTTGTGGGGGAATCATAGTCTCCATCATCCTTTCCTCACTAGGACAATGCTCTAATAATGATGATCATCACACTTTTATTTTCTTGCAACTTAACAATTACAACTCGATACTTAGAACAAGATATGACTCTATATGAATGCCTTCGGCGGTGTACCGGGATATGCAATGAATCAAGAGTGACATGTATGAAAGAATTATGAATGGTGGATTTGCCACAAATACGATGTCAACTACATGATCATGCTAAGCAATATGACAATGATGGAGTGTGTCATAATAAACGGAACGGTGGAAAGTTGCATGGCAATATATCTCATAATGGCTACGGAAATGCCATAATAGGTAGGTATGGTGGTTGTTTTGAGGAAGGTATATGGTGGGTGTATGATACTGGCGAAAGGTGCGCGGTATTAGAGAGGCTAGCAATGGTGGAAGGAAGAAAAGTGTGTATAACCCATGGACTCAACATTAGTCATAAAGAACTCATATACTTACTGCAAAAATCTACAAGTTATCAAAGCAAAGTATTACGCGCATGCTCCGAGGGGGGTAGATTGGTAGGAAAAGACCATCGCTCGTCCCCGACCGCCACTCATAAGGAAGACAATCAAAAAATAATTCATGCTCCGACTTCATCACATAACGGTTCACCATACGTGCATGCTACAGGAATCACAAACCTTAACACAAGTATTTCTCAAATTCACTACTACTCAACTAGCATAACTTTAATATCACCATCTTCATATCTCAAAACAATTATCAAGCATCAAACTTCTCATAGCATTCAACACACTCATAAGAAAGTTTTTACTATTCTTGAATACCAAGAATATTAGGATTATTTAAGCAAGTTACCATGCTATTTAAGACTCTCAAAATAATCTAAGTGAAGCATGAGAGATCAATAGTTTCTATAAAACAAATCCATCATCGTGCTCTAAAAGATACAAGTGAAGTACTAGAGCAAAACTATATAACTCAAATGATATAAGCGAAGCACATAGAGTATTCTAACAAATTCCAAATCATCTATGGCTCTCTCGAAAGGTTTGTACAGCAAGGATGATTGTGGTAAACTAAAAGGCAAAGACTTAAATCATACAAGACGCTCCAAGCAAAACACATATCATGTGGTGAATAAAAATATAGCTCCAAGTAAAGTTACCGATAGAAGTAGATGAAAGAGGGGATGCCTTCCGGGGCATCCCCAAGCTTTGGCTTTTAGGAGTCCTCAGATTATCTTGGGGTTGCCATGGGCATACCCAAGATTAGGGTCTTGCCACTCCTTGTTCCATAATCCATCAAATCTTTACCCAAAACTTGAAAACTTCACAACACAAAACTTAAAGTAGAAAATCTCGTGAGATCCGTTAGCGAAAGAAAACAAAAGACCACTTCAAGGTACTGTAATGAACCCATTCTTTATTTATATTTATGTTAAACCTACTGTATTAAAACTTATCTATGGTTTATAAACTATTTTACTAGCCATAGATTCATCAAAATAAGCAAACAACACACGAAAAACAGAATCTGTCAAAAACAGAACAGTCTGTAGTAATCTGTAGCTAGCGCAAGATCTGGAACCCCCAAAATTCTAAAATAAATTTCTGGACGTGAGGAATTTATATATTAATCATCTTCAAAAATAATTAACTAAATATCACTTTCCGAATAAAAATGGCAGCAGTTCTCGTGAGCGCTAAAGTTTCTGTTTTTTACTGCAAGATATCAAGACTTTTCCGAAGTCTTCCCAACGGTTATACTTGGCACAAACACTAATTAAACACAAAAAAACACAACCTAAACAGAGGATAGATAAATTATTTATTAATAAACAGGAGCAAAAAGCAAGGAATAAAAATAAAATTGGGTTGCCTCCCAACAAGCGATATCGTTTAACGCCCATAGCTAGGCATAAAAAGCAATGATAGATCTAGGTATTGCCATATTTGGTTGGCAATTCTTCAATGAGGCATCTACCATCTTTAGGAATTTATTTATTTTTATTGATTATTGTAGACGCTATTGGGCCTCTAAGTGCAGAGGTTTGTAGGACAGTAGCAAATTTCCCTCAAGTGGATGACCTAAGGTTTATCAATCCGTAGGAGGCGTAGGATGAAGATGGTCTCTCTCAAGCAACCCTGCAACCAAATAACAAAGAGTCTCTTGTGTCCCCAACACACCCAATACAATGGTAAATTGTATAGGTGCACTAGTTCGGCGAAGAGATGGTGATACAAGTGCAATATGGATAGTAGATAATAGTATTTGTAATCTGAAATTATAAAAACAGCAAGGTAACGAATGATAAAAGTGAGCGTAAACGGTATTGCAATGATAGGAAATAAGGCCTAGGGTTCATACTTTCACTAGTGTAAGTCCTCTCAACAATACTAACATAATTGGATCATAAAACTATCCCTCAACATGCAACAAAGAGTCACTCCAAAGTCACTAATATCGGAGAACGAACGAAGAGATTGTGGTAGGGTACGAAACCACCTCAAAGTTATTCTTTCCAATCAATCTGTTGGGCTATTCCTATAAGTGTCAGAAACAGCCCTAGAGTTCGTACTAGAATAACACCTTAAGACACAAATCAATCAAAACCCTAATGTCACCTAGATACTCCAATGTCACCTCAAGTATCCGTGGGTATGATTATACGATATGCATCACACAATCTCAGATTCATCTATTCAACCAACACAAAGGACCTCAAAGAGTGCCCCAAAGTTTCTACCGGAGAATCATGACAAAAATGTGTGCCAACCCCTATGCATAGGTTCATGGGCGGAACCTGCAAGTTGATCACTAAAACATACATCAAGTGAATCACGTGATATCCCATTGTCACCACAGATACGCACGACAAGACATACATCAAGTGTTCTCAAATCTTTAAATACTCAATCCGATAAGATTACTTCAAAGGGGAAACTCAATTCATTACAAGAGAGTAGAGGGGGGAGAAAACATCATAGGATCCAAATATAATAGCAAAGCTCGCGATACATCAAGATCGTATCATCTCAAGAACATGAGAGAGAGAGAGATCAAACACATAGCTACTGGTACATACCCTCAGCCACGAGGGAGAACTACTCCCTCCTCGTCATGGAGAGCACCAGGATGATGAAGATGGCCACCGGAGAAGGATTGCCCCCTCCGGCAGGGTGCCGGAACGGGTCTAGATTGGTTTTCGATGGCTACGGAGGCTTCTGGCGGCGGAACTCCCGATCTAATCTCTGTTCTGGAAGTTTTAGGGTATGACGATATATATGGGTGCAGGAAGTACGTCGGAGGAGCCATGAGGGCCCCACGAGGCAGGGGGCGCGCCCTAGGGGGGGCGCCCCCCACCCTCGTGAGCACCTCCCGTATCTGCTAACGTGGAGTCCAAGTCTATTTGATGGCCTTTGTTCCAAAAATAACTTCTCTAGTTGATTTCGTTTCGTTTCGACTCTGTTTGATATTCCTTTTCTTCGAAACACTGAAATAGGTATAAAACAGCAAATCTGGGCTGGGCCTCCGGTTAATAGGTTAGTCCCAAAATAATATAAAAGTGGATAATAAAGCCCAATATTGCCCAAAATAGTAGATAATATAGCATGGAGCAATCAAAAATTATAGATACGTTGGAGACGTATCAAGCATCCCCAAGCTTAATTCCTGCTCGTCCTCGAGTAGGTAAATGATAAAAAGATAATTTTTGATGTGGAATGCTAGTTGGCATAATTTCAATGTAATTCTTCTTACTTGTGATATGAATATTCAGATCCGAAAGATTCAAGACAAAAGTTCATTTTGACATAAAACTAATAATACTTCAAGCATAATAATAAAGCAATTATGTCTTCTCAAAATATCATGGCCAAAGAAAGTTATCCCTACAAAATCATATAGTCTGCTATGCTCTATCTTCACCACACAAAATATTTAAATCATGCACAACCCTGATGACAAGCCAAGCAATTGTTTCATACTTTTGATGTTCTCGAACTTTTTCAATCTTCACGCAATACATGAGCGTGAGCCATGGACATAGCACTATAGGTGGAATAGAATGGTGGTTGTGGAGAAGACAAAAAGGGAGAAGATAGTCTCACATCAACTAGGCATATGAACGGGCTATGGAGATGCCCATCAATAGATATCAATGTGAGTGAGTAGGGATTGCCATGCAACGGATGCACTAGAGCTATAAATGTATGAAAGCTCAACAAAATAAACTAGTGGGTGTGCATCCAACTTGCTTGCTCACGAAGACCTAGGGCATTTTGAGCAAGCCCATCATTGGAATATACAAGCCAAGTTCTATAATGAAAGATTCCCACTAGTATATGAAAGTGACAACATAGGAGACTCTCTATCATGAAGATCATGGTGCTATTTTGAAGCACAAGTGTGGTAAAAGGATAGTAGCATTGCCCCTTCTCTCTTTTTCTCTCATTTTTTTATTTGGCCTTACTTTTTATGGCCTTTCTCTTTTTTTGGGCCTTCTCTTTTTTATGGCCTTTCTTATTTTTTTTATTTTCGTCCGGAGTCTCATCCAGACTTGTGGGGGAATCATAGTCTCCATCATCCTTTCCTCACTGGGACAATGCTCTAATAATGATGATCATCACGCTTTTATTTACTTACAACTCAAGAATTACAACTCGATACTTAGAACAAGATATGACTCTATATGAATGCGTCCGGCGGTGTATCGGGATGTGCAATGACTCATGAGTGACATGTATGAAAGAATTATCAATGGTGGCTTTGCCACAAATACGATGTCAACTACATGATCATGCTAAGCAATATGACAATGATGAATGTGTCATGATAAACGGAACGGTGGAAAGTTGCTTGGCAGTATATCTCGGAATGGCTATGGAAATGCCATGATAGGTAGGTATGGTGGCTGTTTTGAGGAAGATATATGGTGGGTTTATGGTACCGGCGAAAGTTGCGCGGTACTAGAGAGGCTAGCAATGGTGGAAGGGTTAGAGTGCGTATAATCCATGGACTCAACATTAGTCATAAAGAACTCATATACTTATTGCAAAAATCTACAAGTTATCAAAGCAAAGTATTATGCGCATGCTCCTAGGGGGATATTGGTAGGAAAAGACCATCGCTCGTCCCCGACCGCCACTCATAAGGAAGACAATCAATAAATAAATCATGCTCCGACTTCATCACATAACGGTTCACCATACGTGCATGCTACGGGAATCACAAACTTCAACACAAGTATTTCTCAAATTCACAACTACTCAACTAGCATGACTCTAATATCACCATCTTCATATCTCAAAACAATCATCAAGTATCAAACTTCTCTTAGTATTCAAAACACTCATAAGAAAATTTTACTAATCTTGAATACCTAGCATATTAGGATTTTAAGCAAATTACCATGCTATTTAAGAATCTCAAAATAATCTAAGTGAAGCATGAGAGTTCATATATTTCTTCAAAATAAAACTACCACCATGCTCTAAAAGATATAAGTGAAGCACTAGAGCAAATGACAAACTACTCCGAAAGATATAAGTGAAGATCAATGAGTAGTCGAATAATTATGCAATTATGTGAAGACTATCTAACATTTAATAATTTCAGATCTTGGTATTCTATTCAAACAGCAAGCAAAGCAAAATAAAATGACATTCTAAGAATAGCAAACATCATGTGAAGAAGCAAAAAGTTAGGATCAACCGATACTAACCGATAATTGTTGAAGAAGAAAGGTGGGATGCCAAGCAGGGCATCCCCAAGCTTAGATGCTTGAGACTTCTTGAAATATTATCTTGGGATGCCTTGGGCATCCCCAAGCTTGAGCTTTTGTGTCTCCTTAATTCCTCTCATATCACGGTCTCCCTAAATCTCAAAAGCTTCATCCACACAAAACTCAACAAGGACTCATGAGATAAGTTAGTATAAACCATTGCAAAAACCTTATCATACTCTACTGTAGCAAATCACTAAAATTATTATTCAACATTTCATACTAAATGCCTCTGCATATTTAATAGTCCTATCCTCAAATAGAATCATTAAAGAAGCAAACAAAACAGCAATCTGCCTAAACAGGATAGTCTGTAAAGAATTCAGCAACATCCATACTTCCCTAGCTCCAAAAATTATGAAAGAAAATTCCCACTGTAGTAAATTTATCATAGCTTAATATGCAAAAGGTTTCAACATTTTATCACATTCTTACTTTTCTAGGGAATTATTGCAACAGCGGTAAACTTTCTGTTTTCAAACAGCAACATGTGGACTTCTAAAATAGGCATAGTAAAGGCTATCAATGCCACTTTTATTGAAATAAAAGATGCAAAACATTGTTCTAAATAACAGAAAGCAAATATTAAAAAAATAAATTGACGCTCCAAGCAAAACACATATCATGTGGTAAATAAAAATATAGCTCCAAGTAAAGTTACCGATGAATGAAGACGAAAGAGGGGATGCCTTCCGGGGCATCCCCAAGCTTAGGCTCTTGGCTATCCTTGAATATTACCTTGGGGTGCCTTGGTCATCCCCAAGCTTAGGCTCTTGCCACTCCTTATTCCATAGTCCATCGAATCCTTACCCAAAACTTGAAAACTTCACAACACAAAACTTAACAGAAAACTCGTAAGCTCCGTTAGTATAAGAAAATAAATCACCACTTCAACGTACTGTAATGAACTCATTCTTTATTTATATTGATGTTAAACTTACTGTATTCCAACTTCTCTATGGTTTATAAACTCTTTTACTAGCCATAGATTCATCAAAATAAGTAAACAACACATGAAAAACAGAATCTGTCAGAAACAGAATAGTCTGTAGTAATCTGGATCAAAAGTATACTTCTGGAACTCATAAAATTCTCAAATAAATTTCTGGACCTTAGTAATTTATCTATTAATCATCTGCAAAAAGAATTAACTAAATATCACTCTCCAATTAAAAATGGCAGCAATTCTCGTGAGCGCTAAAGTTTCTGTTTTTGATAGCATGATCAACAAGACTTCCCCCAAGTCTTCCCAAAGGTTCTACTTGGCACAAACACTAATTAAAACCATAAAACCACATCTAAACAGAGTATAGATGAATTATTTATTACTAAACAGGAACAAAAAGCAATAAACAAAAATAAAATTGGGTTGGCTCCCAACAAGCGCTATCGTTTAACGCCCCTAGCTAGGCATGATGATTTCAATGATGCTCACATAAAGGATAAGAATTGAAACGTAAAGAGAGCATCATGAAGAATATGACTAGCACATTTAAGTCTAACCCACTTCCTATGCATAGGGATTTTGTGAGCAAACAACTTATGGGAGCAATAATCAACTAGCATAGGAAGGCAAAACAAGCATAACTTCAAAACTTTAAGCACATAGAGAGGAAACTTGATATTATTGCAATTCCTACAAGCATATATTCCTCCCTCATAATAATTTTCAGTAGAATCATGAATGAATTTAACAATATAACCAATACCTAAAGCATTCTTTTCATGATCTACAAGCATAGGAAATTTATTACTCTCCACATAAGCAAAATTCTTCTTATTCGGAATAGTGGGAGTATCATAGGAAACTTGAATACTATAAATTGTTTCCACGTTAAAGGAGTAATGTTCGGAGAAGGGGTAATCATAATCATGACAAGTTTTATAAATATAATCACTACTTTTATAGCATAAGTATCATCACAATAATCATCATAAGTAGGAGGCATGCTATCATCATTATAAACTTGCATATCAAAACTTGGGAGACTAAAAATATTATCTTCATTAATCATAGCTTCCCCAAGCTTGGGACAAACATTAATTGCAGCAAATGTATTCTCAAAAACATCATCTTCATCAAACATAGCATCCCCAAGCTTGGGCCTTTTCATATTATAAGCATAATCACTCTCATCATTAATAGTATGGATAGCACCAATAGTATAGCAATTATCATATTCTTCCAAGCAAGTGCCAAAAAGATTCTCAAGATCATAAGAAGTATCATTACCTTCCATAATTATATTTTCATGAGGCACAATAGTAATAGGAGCAGCATTATTTGGGATAGATATCTTTTTACCTCTCTTCCTTTTTGTTTTCTTCTTCTTCACCACATCATGTGTGGGTTCAATCCTCTTTTTGGAGCTCCTTATTAATGAGATTGGTTGAATAGGAGGTTCTTCCTCGTTACCTGATTCATCATAAGAGATAATAGGAGGATATTGGGAAGTCTCTTCCCTTTCATTAGTATTCTCTTCATCCTCTATTTGTTTTCTTTTCTTTATGTAGTTGGCAATATAAGGATTTTCAATACAATTCACCGCACAATACATATAAATTTCCTCTAGATCAAAATCAAGAACTCTATCAAGATTAAACTTTGGAATACCCTCAGTTATACGTTTCATTTCTTCATAACCCAAAACAAGGCTAAGCTCTTTATGATGCTCAAGGGTAATCAAATTATCACAATGTTTGGACACGACTTGATCATGAAACAAATAGCATTGGAGCTTTAAATGACCATGTTCATTGCAAAGTTCACAAGGGGCACGAAAAATATTGAATCTTTCAGCACATTCATCTAGCTCTTCTTGCAACAATTTAGTTTCTAAGTACTTATGCTTCTTGCAATATCTATCTTCTCTATTTGGTGTGTACTTACAAACCCAATGCACTCCACAAAAATTGACATGTTTATAGGAGACACTTTCATCATAACTAGTGCAATCATCATTAATGTCATGGATATTCAAAGAATTCGTACTAACAACATTGCAATCATGCTCATCATTCAAATATTTAGTGCCAAACATTTTAGAGATCTCTTGTTCTAGCACTTGAGCACAATTATCTTTTCCATCATACTCACGAAAGATATTAAAAAGATGAAGCGTATGAGACAAACTCAATTCCATTTTTTTGGTAGTTTTATTCTATAAACTAAACTAGTGATAAAACAAGAAACTAAAAGACTCGATTGCAAGATCTAAAGATATACCTTCAAGCACTTACCTCCCCGGCAACGCCGCCAGAAAAGAGCTTGATGTTTACTACACAACCTTCTTCTTGTAGACATTGTTGGGCCTCCAAGTGCAGAGGTTTGTAGGACAGTAGCAAATTTCCCTCAAGTGGATGACCTAAGGTTTATCAATCCGTAGGAGGTGTAGGATGAAGATGGTCTCTCTCAAGCAACCCTGCAACCAAATAACAAAGAGTCTCTTGTGTCCCCAACACACCCAATACAATGGTAAATTGTATAGGTGCACTAGTTCGGCGAAGAGATGGTGATACAAGTGCATATGGATAGTAGATAATAGTATTTGTAATCTGAAATTATAAAAACAGCAAGGTAACGAATGATAAAAGTGAGCGTAAACGGTATTGCAATGATAGGAAATAAGGCCTAGGGTTCATACTTTCACTAGTGTAAGTCCTCTCAACAATACTAACATAATTGGATCATAAAACTATCCCTCAACATGCAACAAAGATTCACTCCAAAGTCACTAATATCGGAGAACGAACGAAGAGATTATGGTAGGGTACGAAACCACCTCAAAGTTATTCTTTCCAATCAATCCGTTGGGCTATTCCTATAAGTGTCACAAACAGCCCTAGAGTTCGTACTAGAATAACACCTTAAGACACAAATCAATCAAAACCCTAATGTCACCTAGATACTCCAATGTCACCTCAAGTATCTGTGGGTATGATTATACGATATGCATCACACAATCTCAGATTCATCTATTCAACCAACACAAAGGACCTCAAAGAGTGCCCCAAAGTTTCTACCGGAGAATCATGACGAAAATGTGTGCCAACCCCTATGCATAGGTTCATGGGCGGAACCCGCAAGTTGATCACTAAAACATACATCAAGTGAATCACGTGATATCCCATTGTCACCACAGATACGCACGGCAAGACATACATCAAGTGTTCTCAAATCTTTAAATACTCAATCCGATAAGATTACTTCAAAGGGGAACTCAATTCATTACAAGAGAGTAGAGGGGGGAGAAAACATCATAGGATCCAAATATAATAGCAAAGCTCGCGATACATCAAGATCGTATCATCTCAAGAACATGAGAGAGAGAGATCAAACACATAGCTACTGGTACATACCCTCAGCCCCGAGGGAGAACTACTCCCTCCTTGTCATGGAGAGCACCAGGATGATGAAGATGGCCACCGGAGAAGGATTGCCCCCTCCGGCAGGGTGCCGGAACGGGTCTAGATTGATTTTCGGTGGCTACGGAGGCTTCTCGCGGCGGAACTCCCGATCTAATCTCTGTTCTGGAAGTTTTAGGGTATGACGATATATATGGGTGCAGGAAGTACGTCGGAGGAGCCACGGGGGCCCCACGAGGCAGGGGGCGCGCCCTAGGGGAGGCGCGCCCCCCACCCTCGTGAGCACCTCCCGTATCTCCTGACATGGAGTCCAAGTCTATCTGGTGGCTTTTGTTCCAAAAATAACTTCTCTAGTTGATTTCGTTCCGTTTCGACTCCGTTTGATATTACTTTTCTTCGAAACACTGAAATAGGCATAAAACATCAAATTTGGGTTGGGCCTCCGGTTAATAGGTTAGTCCCAAAAATAATATAAAAGTGGATAATAAAGCCCAATATTGCCCAAAACAGTAGATAATATAGCATGGAGCAATCAAAAAATATAGATACGTTGGAGACGTATCAATTATCAAACTTTTAGGCACAAGATCGAAAAATTCATTTGTAATAAATGGTTCCTTAATGATAGCAAAAAGATTGGGATGAATACTTATAGATTTGAGATCCGTAGTTTCCTTACTAGAGGATTCACCCTTATTTTTAGGAACATACATAAGCTTGGCAATTTTAGTGGGAGGACTTGGAGTATTCTTTACGGAAGAAAAAGTGGTTCCCAAGTTGGTAATAATATCCTCAAGTTTATCGATCCTAGTGGAATCGTGATTTATTTCTCATTAACTATGGGTTCCTTCTCTTTAATATTTTTCAAAGTGACTCCTACTTTAGATCCATATTGAGAGATTCGGTTGTGGATCTTTTTATCCAAATTTTCAATTAACTCTACGGTAGCAACCTTATTTTCAATAATTTCGAGCCTTTGCATTACATGGTCCAAAGTTAATATAGTTCCATTAACCAAAAGAGGGGGTGAGCCAAACAGATCTATCATAGCATTATAAGAATCAAAAGTATGGCTACCCAAGAAGTTCCCTTCGGTAATAGTATCAAGGATATATCTGTGCCAAGGAGTTATGCCTACAAAAAAATTGCGAAGAAGAACGGAAGTAGATTGCTTCCTGGTAGATCTATTTTGAGCATTGCAAATTCTATACCAAGCATCTTTTAGATTTTCTCCCTTTGCTTAAAATTTAGAATTTCATTCTCGGGAGACAACGGAGAAGATAAGGGACTAGCCATAATGACAAGCAAAGGGAAAAGAGGTGAACGGCAAAAGAGAGGGAGGATAGAGAGAGAGGGCGGATAAAACAGCAAGGGTGAAGTGGGGGAGAGGAAAATGAGAGGCAAATGACAAATAATGTAATGCGGGAGATAAGGGTTTGTGATGGGAACTTGGTATGTTGACTTTTACATAGACTCCCTGGCAACGGCGCCAGAAATCCTTCTTGCTACCTCTTGAGCACTGCGTTGGTTTTCCCTTGAAGAGGAAAGGGTGATGCAGTAGAGCAGCGTAAGTATTTCCCTTAGTTTTTGAGAACCAAGGTATCAATCCAGTAGGAGACCACGCACGAGTCCCTCGCACCTACACAAACAAATAAACTCCTCGCAACCAACGCGATAAAGGGGTTGTCAATCCCTTCACGGTCACCTACGAGAGTGAGATCTGATAGATATGATAAGATAATATTTTTGGTATTTTTATGATAAAGATGCAAAGTAAAATAAAAGCAAAGGAAATAACTAAGTATTGGAAGATTAATATGATGGAAAATAGACCCGGGGGCCATAGGTTTCACTAGAGGCTTCTCTCAAGAGCATAGGTATTTTACGGTGGGTGAACGAATTACTGTTGAGCAATTGACAGAATTGAGCATAGTTATGAGAATATCTAGGTATGATCATGTATATAGGCATCACGTCCGAGACAAGTAGACCGACTCCTGCCTGCATCTACTACTATTACTCCACTCACCGACCGCTATCCAGCATGCAACTAGAGTATTAAGTTCAAGAAAACAGAGTAACGCCTTAAGCAAGATGACATGATGTAGAGGGATAGATTCATGCAATATGATAAAAAAAACCATCTTATTATCCTCGATGGCAACAATACAATACATGCCTTGTTGCCCCTACTGTCACTGGAAAAGGACACCGCAAGATTGAACCCAAAGCTAAGCACTTCTCCCATTGCAAGAAAGATCAATCTAGTAGGCCAAACCAAACTGATAATACGAAGAGACTTGCAAAGATAACCAATCATACATAAAAGAATTCAGAGAAGATTCAAATATTGTTCATAGATAATCTTGATCATAAACCCACAATTCATCGGTCTCAACAAACACACCGCAAAAAGATGATTACATCGAATAGATATCCACAAGAGAGGGGAAGAACATTGTATTGAGATCCAAAAAGAGAGAAGAAGCCATCTAACTAATAACTATGGACCCGGAGGTCTAAGGTAAACTACTCACACTTCATCAGAGAGCATATAGTGTTGATGTAGAAGCCCTCCGTGATAGATGCCCCCTCAGGCAGAGCTCCGGAACAGGCCCCAAGATGGGATCTCGTGGATACAGAAAGTTGCAGCGATGGAATTAGGGTTTTGGCTCCGTATCTGATCGTTTGGGGGTACGTAGGTATATATAGGAGGAAGGAGTACGTCGGTGGAGCAACAGGGGGGCCACGAGGGTGGAGGGCGCGCCTAGGGGGTAGGCGCGCCCCCCTATCTCATGGCCTCCTCTTTGTTTCTTGACGTGGGGTCTAGGTCTCCTGGATTATGTTCGGTGAGAAAATCACATTCCCGAAGGTTTCATTCCGTTTGGACTCCGTTTGATATTCCTTTTCTTCGAAACCCTAAAATAGGCAAAAACAGCAATTCTGGGCTGGGCCTCCGGTTAGTAGGTTAGTCCCAAAAATAATATAAAAGTGGATAATAAAGCCCAATAATGTCCAAAACAGTAGATAATATAGCATGGAGCAATCAAAAATTATAGATACGTTTGAGACGTATCAGTAACTTTCTGTATCCACGAGATCCCATCTTGGGGCCTTTTCCGGAGCTCCCCCGGAGGGGGTATCGATCACGGAGGGCTTCTACACCAACACCGTGGCCTCTCCGATGAAGTGTGAGTAGTTTACTTCAGACCTTCAGGTCCATAGTTATTAGCTAGATGGCTTCTTCTCTCTTTTTGGATCTCAATACAAAGTTCTCCCCCTCGCTTGTGGAGATCTATTCGATGTAATCTTCTTTTGCGGTGTGTTTGTTGAGATCGATGAATTGTGAGTTTATGATCAAGTTTATTTATGAATGCTACCTCTTGAGCAAGTGCGTTGGTTTTCCCTTGAAGAGGTACGGGTGGTGCAGCAAAGTACCGTAAGTATTTCCCTCAGTTTTTGAGAACCAAGGTATCAATCCAGTAGGAGGCCACGCACGAGTCCCTCGCACCTACACAAACAAATAAATCCTCGCAACCAACGCGATAAGGGGTTGTCAATCCCTACACAGTCACTTACAAGAGTGAGATCTGATAGATATGATCAGATAATATTTTTGGTATTTTTATGATAAAGATGCAAAGTAAAATAAAAGGCAATAAAAATAACTAAGTATTTGAAGATTAATATGATGGAAGATAGACCCGGGGGCCATAGGTTTCACTAGTGGCTTCTCTCAAGAGCATAAGTATTCACGGTGGGTAGACAAATTATTGTTGATCAATTGACAGAATTGAGCATAGTTATGAGAATATCTAGGTATGATCATGTATATAGGCATCAGGTCCGAGACAAGTAGACCGACTCCTGCCTGCATCTACTACTATTACTCCACACATCGACCGCTATCTAGCATGCATCTAAAGTATTAAGTTCAAGAGAACAGAGTAATGCTTTAAGCAAGATGACATGATGTAGAGGGATAAACTTATGCAATATTAAATAAAACCCCATCTTGTTATCCTCGATGCAACAATACAATACGTGCCTTGCTGCCCCTACTGTCACTGGGAAAGGACACCGCAAGATTGAACCCAAAGCTAAGCACTTCTCCCATTGCAAGAAAGATCAATCTAGTAGGCCAAACCAAACTAATAATTCGAAGATACTTGCAAAGATAACCAATCATACA
>NC_053024.1:16534770-16677056 GCF_003073215.2 Triticum urartu
GGTATCTCTGGGCCCTCTCGGTAATGCACATCACTTAAGCCTTGCAAGCAATGCAACTAATGAGTTAGTTGCGAGATGATGTATTACGGAACGAGTAAAGAGACTTGCCGGTAACGAGATTGAACTAGGTATTGGATACCGACGATCGAATCTCGGGCAAGTAACATACCGATGACAAAGGGAACAACGTATGTTGTTATGCGGTCTGACCGATAAAGATCTTCGTAGAATATGTAGGATCCAATATGGGCATCCAGGTCCCGCTATTGGTTATTGACCGGATACGTGTCTCGGTCATGTCTACATTGTTCTCGAACCCATAGGGTCCGCACGCTTAAGGTTTCGATGACAGTTATATTATGAGTTTATACGTTTTGATGTACCGAAGGTTGTTCGGAGTCCCGGATGTGATCACGGACATGACGAGGAGTCTCGAAATGGTCGAGACATAAAGATTGATATATTGGAAGCCTATGTTTGGATATCGGAAGTGTTCCGGGTGAAATCGGGATTTTACCGGAGTACCGGGAGGTTACCGGAACCCCCTGGGAGCTATATGGGCCTTAGTGGGCCTTAGTAGAAAAGAGAAGGGGCAGCCCAAGATGGGCCGCGCGCCCCTCCCCTCCCTTGGTCCGAATAGGACAAGGAGAGGGGGCCGGCCCCCCTCTCTCTTTTCCCCCCTCCGCGAATCCTATTCCAACTAGGATTGGGGGGGGGGGAATCCTACTCCCAGAGGGAGTAGGACTCCTCCTGGCGCGCCTCTCCTAGGCCGGCCGCACCCCCCCCTTGATCCTTTATATACGGAGGCAGGGGAACCCCAGAGACACACAAGTTGATCCACGTGATCTTATTCTTAGCCGTGTGCGGCGCCCCCTGCCACCATAGTCCTCGATAATATTGTAGCGGTGCTTAGGCGAAGCCCTGCGACAGTAGTACATCAAGATCATCACCACGCCGTCGTGCTGAGGGAACTCTTCCCCGACACTTTGCTGGATCGGAGTCCGGGGATCGTCATCGAGCTGAACGTGTGCTAAAACTCAGAGGTGCCGTAGTTTCGGTCCTTGATCGGTCGGGTCGTGAAGACGTACGACTACATCAACCAAACGCTTCCGTTGTCGATCTACAAGGGTACGTAGATCACACTCTCCCCTCGTTGCTATGCATCACCATGATCTTGCGTGTGCGTAGGAAAATTTTGAAATTACTACGTTCCCCAACAGGTACGTAGGCAGTAGCTAGATGGCTTCTTCTCTCTTTTTGATTCTCAATACAATGTTCTCCTTGATGTTCTTGGACATCTATTTGATGTAATGACTTTTTGCGGTGTGTTTGTTAGGATCCGATGAAGTTCGATTTTATGAGCAGATCTATCCATGACTATTATTTGAGTTTTCTTTGATCTTTTATATGCATGATTGTTATAACCTTGTATTTCTTCTCCGAATCTTTGATCTAGTTAGACCAACTAGATTGATTTTTCTTGCAATGGAAAGAGGTGCTTTATGATGGGTTCGATCTTGCGGTGTCCTCACCAGTGACATAAGGGGTAGCGAGGCACGCATGTATCGTTGCTATTAAGGACAAAAAGATGGGGTCTATTCCTACATCAATAGATCTTGTCTACATCATGCCATTGTTCTTATTGTATTACTATGTTTCTCCATGAACTTAATACACTAGATGCATGCTGGATAACGGTCGATGTGTGGAGTAATAGTAGTAGATGCAGGCAGTAATCGATCTACTAATTTTGGACGTGATCCCTATATACATGATCATTGTCTTGGGTATCGTCATAATTATTTGTTCTTCTATCAATTGCCCAACAGTAATTTGTTTACCCACCGTATGCTATTTTCTCGAGAGAAGCCACTAGTGAAATCTACGGCCCCTGGGTCTATCTTTTATCATATTGTTTTCAGATCTATTATTCCAAAACCCCAAAAATACCTTCTTACAATTTTTCTTTACTTATTTTATTTCATGTTTTTGCAAGATCTATTTATACAATCTACCACAATTTTATCTATCTTTTTACCGTAGAGGGATTGACAACCCCTCTTCCGCGCTGGGTTGCAAGTATTTGTTCTTTGTGTGCAGGTACCGCTTACATAGTGTTGTTTGGTTCTTCTACTGGATTGATAACCTTGATTTCATAACCGAGTGAAATACTTACCATCGCTGTGCTGCATCATCCCTTCCTCTTTGGGAAATTACCGACACAGTCTAGCCATGTCACACATGCACATGCACCTACTGCAAACATGCACATACATGAGCCCCCTTGTATGATGTCTTCATTAGTATTTGTCCCTTGTATGCACGTACATTAGCTCCTCTTACTTGGCTTGACCACATGGATTGACTTCTAGGAAAATCTTCAGTATAATCTCGCCTTTTAATACGTACTGTGTATGTGCTTTCAATAATTCTGCATAAAGCACAAAAATATGTAGTATATTTGTTTCCAATAGTAAAACAAATACTTGAATAATTAGTTAATTACTGCTATAAATCACCTAAGAAATATGCCATATAATATTTGTATATGTATATATGGTGGTTATGTCCACATCACAACCATAGAATGGTTGGCTATGAATGCACTTTGGTTGTAATGCACCAAGGATGGGATAATGGGGGTGACTTGGTTTTCATGATTTTTCACACGATCTTCCCCACACTATGAACCAGACTTATTGGCGGGAAATCACGGATGTCCACAGCGCCAAGCTTCTTTGGCAGATGATAAAAATCTTCAATACAAAAGTAACTACTAGAATAATCTTGGGAGGTACAAAGAGAAATCTACTATGATTAAACGTGGCATGTAAAAACTTGCAAGCAAGTACGCTGGCAACTGGAAAAAAACAAATGATAGGTGTTACACGTGTGGCACGAAGCACTCCGGTCACTTTTTTACAATTAAAGTTGCCATCTGGAAAGGAAAAATAAACCCAAAAAAACTGAAACTTGTCATCTGATTTTTTTTGCCATGCTTGACAATTGAAGTTGCCATTCTCGTGTCAATAAACTTGCCATAGAAGATATTTGGAGTTGCCATGTGTTTGTGCCACACGTATGACATTTATCAGGGCTAAAAAAAGACACGATACGGAGAATATTTTACATCGGTCCATGAGTTTTGGCTAAGAGGCCCAATAAATTGGGAGAAAGGGAGTAGTAGACGCAATACGTATAGTACGAGCCGCTGCCTTCTCCTCCTCCTCCTCCTCCACAAAAAAGTTAGGGCTTCTGCCTCCCGCTGGCGCCGCCGCAGGTCCGCCTTCTCTCCGGTGGCCCTAGCTAGGGCCATGGGGGCGTGGTGGATCTCGGCAAGGGCCGGCGGGAGGGCTTCGTTTTTAGTTCAGTATTGCTAGGGTTTGTGTCCTGCTTAGGATGACGAGGCAACGGCGGCTCCCTAAAGATGGAATAAAGGTCTTCCCGCGTAGGCCCCGTTCTGGCGGTGCGTCTAGCATCGTTGGTGGGCGTGTGGAGCACGACGATTTTTCGACTGTCTACTACAACAAGTTGTGCCCGACTCCGGCGATGGAGGGGTGATGATGGCGGCGCGCCTTCGGCTTGCTTCAGTGCTGATAGTCATCGCTAGGTGGTCTACGGATCTGGATGTAATTTCTATTATTTCTGGTATTCGTTGTACTGCCACGATTAAAGATGAATAGATTGGAAATTTTCTCGCAAAAAAAATACATATAGTACGACCAGGCACGCTCTCGAGCAGCTGCCGTTAGTTGCATATAGATCCAGCTACTGTGAGGTGACACGACATCGAGCCGAGTGACACAGCTCGAGGCCGTCAGTTCTTCTCGGTGAAACGATACGACGCATACGAGTGGTTGGTGTTGGTCCAGCTACGGTGGATCAGCTCCGCCTTGGACTCGTCCCCCGCGGCGCCGAGCGCGACGTGCAGCGGATGAAAATGTTCCGGTGATGGGTGCGCCACCTTGCCGTAGGGCGCCCTCTCATCGTAGCGGTTCACGTCGTCGTACCTGGCCATGCATGCCAAGACTGCTCAATGGAGAAACAAAAATCGGGACCAGCATGCATGCATGCATGATCGATCAAGATGAGAAGACTGGATTGGCAACCATGGATGCCCGTTGTGAAGCAGAACCCTCCCGAAGCTCATCGTCACCATTGTCAGTTACCTTCCACCCATGAGCGAATCCTCAAGCCAGGTGTCGAAGTCGGAGGCCCATTGCGGCACCGGCGCCTCGTAAAGTGTCATTTTGCTCAGGTTGTGCGTCGCGCTCCCGGAGCCGAGGACGAGGACGCCGTCCGCTCTGAGGGGAGCCAGCGCCTTGCCGAGGTTGTAATGGTAGGTGCCGTCGCGGCCGGCATGGACCGAGAGCTGGCACACCGGGATGTCAGCCTCCGGGTACATCAGCATCAGTGGCACCCATGCACCGTGGTCGAGCCCACGGCCGTGGTGTTCCTCCACGGGACCGAACCCGGCTTGTTCGAGGAGCTCTTTGGTCCTCATGGCCAGATCGGGGGCGCCAGGAGCAGGGTACTTCAGCTGGATCATTCAAAATATAGTTAACAGCAAACAAAATTACACTGCAGTGCAAACACCACGGTAGGTATGCATCTTCTCTACTACCGACAGAACAAAAATACAATCCTAAACAGTTCATGTATTCTTTGCTTCTTTTCGTATGACTACAAAATCCTTAATTGGGGGGGTCTCTGGTGATCATTAACTTGGAAGTAATGAACAGAGCCCTCTTAGTAAAGTGGTTGTGGAAACTGGAAAATGAATCTGGAACTTGGGTAAACATTCTGAAGTCTAAATATATTCAAAATAAATGTCTGTCTGGGCTGGAAAAAAAGCCAGGCGACTCTCAATTCTGGTGTAGTTTGATGGAGGTCAAAAAACTCTATTTTCAACATGTTACAAAAAAGATTGGAGATGAGAATGCAATCAGATTTTGGGAGGATTGGTGGGTTGGATCTAGACCTCTGAAGGATATGTATCCTAGGCTATATAATATCAGCTTTGACCACAATATCTCAATGGCAGAAGCTGTGAATAAGGGGTGGCAGGGATTTAGCTTCAGGAGAGATCTTAATGCTGAGACGAGTGAACTCTGGAACAGTCTAAAACAAAGATGTGAGGTGGTTAGGATGCATGGGGGAGCTGATCAGCCCATGTGGATGCTAACAAAAAATAGGAAGTTTTCAGTAAAATCATTGTATTCCTTTCTGATTTATGATGGGGTGGGATTTCCACACAAGTTCTTGTGGAAAACAAAAAATCCATCCAAAATTAAAATGTTTCTTTGGCCGGTGACTAGGAGGAGTATATTAACAAAAGATAATTTGCTGAGAAAAGGGTGGAAAGGGGCAAAAGAATGTGTGTATTGTGGAAAGACAGAAACTATTGATCATCTATTTTTTGATTGCTCTGCAGCCAGATTGGTCTGGACTTTAATCAAATGTGCTTTTGATCTTAGGCGAAATCCCATTAGTCTTATGATTTCCTTGGGGGGGGGGGCTGAAAAGAGACAAAGATGGTGCTAGTAGGGAGTGCGGCTATCTTCTGGTCGCTTTGGAAATGTAGAAATGACATTATATTCAGAACAAAAAAGATTCATGATCCAATGTTTTTTATCCGGTTGATCTATAACTGGATTGTGGATTGGTCAATCTTGCAGAAAAAAAAGCTGGAAAAAAGACTAATGCGGCTGGGAGCAAAGCTAATCGAGCAGGTGGCAAGTGAGGTATACAAGGCGACGCAACGGTGGAGACTGGCTGTTCGTCATCTGGAGGCCTGATCAGCGAAGAACTGGCCTTCCACTTGTTCTATGTTGGCTTGTAATCTTAAAACTTGCTTTTAATAACTAGTTGGTTTGGCGATGGATGCAAGCAATGCTGTTCTGTTCCGGCAAACCCTAAACGGCGCCTTAAGCGCCCGTTTAGGTGTTATTCGCAAACAGCGCACACCCTTCTTCTTTGCTCTCGATCCAGATGGGCCGGCCCGTCTATGTTTTTTTCTGCATTCAAAAGAGAAAAAGTAAATCGGCAAGAGCGTGAATCGAACCTACAACCTCCTCCTTTGTGCTTGAAGGCAATGACCACCCCGACAACCAACCTAATGTGTATACGTACATCTTTCACATCCTTTTTATCCATCTACTTTCCTTTTTTTCCCTTCATCCTGGTTCAATGAACTTTTCAATTTTTTCGTGAACTTTTTTTTCAAAATGAAAGAAATTTTATCAAATTTGATGAACTTTTTTCAAATTCAATGAACATTTTTTTTCCAAATTCGATTAAATTTTTTCAATTTCGATGAACTCTTTTTCAAACTCAAACTTTTTACCAAAATCGATGAACTCTTTTTTCAAATTCAACGATTTTTTTTCAAAGTCAATGAACACTTTTCAAAATCAATGAACCTTTTTGCAAGTCGATGAACTCTTTCAAGATCGATGAACTATTTTCAAAATCGATGAACTTTTTTTCAAAACCGATGAACTATTTTTCAAAATCAATGAACTCTTTTCAAAATTGACGAACCCTTTTCGAAACCTATGAACTTTTTTCAAAATTGTGAACTTTTTTTTTCAAAATCGTGATCTTTTTTCAAAGTCGATGAACTTTTTTCAAAATCGATGAACTTTTTTTACAAAAGCGATGTTTTTTTTTGAAATACGCTCTTTTTTTTCAAAACCAATGAACTTTTCTGTAATTCATGACATTTTTCCCAAATTTTTTCAAATAATTTAAAAATCAAAGCGCTACAGTACGTTTACATGTATATGAATAAATTGTGCGGCGACAGAGTACTTTGAACAGTCTCCCTTGATTTCGCCAGTAGTCCGGTGTAGTGTAGTTGGTTTGCCCGTGTCGTTCGCTACTCGACCAATTTTTGGCTGTTCTTTGCTCGCTTGACTTTTTGCTGGGCCGGCCCAGTTCACAGCCGCGTGGGCGCCCGAACTGCCAACTGGCGCTAAAGGCGCCCGTTAGGAGCTCCCTTCTGTTCCTGTGTTGATCGGGTGCAGGGGTAGTAGGTAGCTTCGCTGGAATTGTGTGATTTGGCCTGGTGCGCAGGCACGGCCCATAGGCCGGGCAAACGGGGTGCCCGCCCTGGGCCCCGAGGAGGCAGGGGCCCCGGCCCAAATAGTATACCTTCATGGAGCCCAAAGAAAATACATGATTTTTTTCCAAGGAACCGTGCAAGGAAAAGCCCATTAGGCAAACCTCATGAAGGAATTCATCGATAATCAATCTGTTTGCACTGGACCCCAGACCCGCGACTCCTCTGCTTCGCCAAATCCCAAACTCGGCGTCCCCGCTCCGATTCCAAAGTCGTGGCCAGTCATCAATGGATATCTACGGCGCAAATCATTCCCCAATCAGCTCTCCTTCGTTTCTCAACGCTCTGGCCGTTTCCTAGACTTTGGTCGACCAGGAAAGTACATGTTCTTCTTTCCTATAATCTCGTTCTTCAATTTAAAGATTCGTTGATAAATAGCTCTACGCATGATTCAAACATCGCAGATCCGCTAATCTCCATGGATTTTCTTCCGCTCTTCATTGGATCCAAATGTCAGAGGGCTCAGGCAGTAGTCTAGGAGAAGGGAGAAATTTCATCCACTTCATGGTGCCGTCTTCTTTGTTCGTGCTGACTACTGCGGCGTATGGATCAACGCATCTACATCCACATCAATCAATATCCAGGTGCTTTTGATCCCTGTATTAACCATTTTTTGTGCAGCTTGTTTACTGACTTGTCTTCAAGAAATTACTAGTAGTATAATCTCAAAAGGGACAATTACTGTTAACTTTTACAAAACTAGAATTCTTCTAGGGAATCTCCATTTGTCATCATAGTATTAACATGAAATACACAGTTTGCTTTGCTATGCTGTATGTAGGATAGTTTGGAAGAGGTGAATTATTATTTGGGTGATAAATTTTTGGGTACCAGAACATGGCAGATTGGGGGAGGATCCAGAACATATGTACATGGTAACACAAATGATTAAGTAGCAACCAGTTTTTACAAGGTTATTTGTTGTGCCAAAAAATTGATGTCTCTATTGACAATTAGGAAATCGATATTTTGTGGAGCTATATTATTTCATTACTATCCCGATGCATTTCTCTTGATTGATAAATAGTGGTACTGCCAGTCTTAGAGTCGAAAGATCACCAATCTATGCTATATACTGGATATCCATATTACATTACTTTTGAGAAGAAAAACTGAGCTTTTAGTATGTCTCAAGAAGGGCCCCTTATTCTTTTATTGCCCTGGGGCCCCGTATATACATGGGACGGCCCTGCTGGTGCGTTGTAAGACTCCAGAATTCGGTCCGCTTTTGGTTTCATTAAGGAAATTGGAGGGAAACCTCTTTTATATTAAAAAAAACAAGTATCTAATGTAATACTTGTGGTATGTGTATTCACATATATGTTCGTTGCTAACATGACAGCTACGAACACTTCTGGCTACGAAACTGTAACCTAGTAATTGTGGCGATAAGTAGTCGTCAAACAAAATGAAATCTTGTCTTGAAGCCCTTGTAGAGACGAAGAAAGATCACTAACCGAATTCACAGCTTGCAACATAAATCATTTTGAATTTTAGATTTAGCATGCAATGCTGACGATGACAGCATATGCATGGGGATGAAATTTCCAAGCATGCATACACTTACTTTGACACGTATGCTACTTAGATTTTTTTTCCATTTTATTGAGAGAATATGGGCAGAGAAAAATAGCATTATACACGATAGGTGCGACCACTTTGCATCCTTGAGTGAGCAGAGTAAATCGTACGAGAAAATCTCAACGGAGTATTGACGTCCATGCAGAACGTACGAGAGGGCAGACCTGGTACATGGACTCGGGAAACCCGGAGAAGTCGTGTATGGTGTCGTTGATGCCGGGAACGACGTTGACCGCCGGCATGGCCGTCTCCCAGTGGGCCGATACCACCAGGATGGCGCGCGGCGGCTGCGCGCCCGCGACCGCCGCGGGCAGCCAGGACTTGAAGAAGCTCCACGCCGGGATCGTCTCGTCGACGCAGAGCGTGGGGCCGCCGTGCGATAGGAAGAAGGTGGCCATGGCGGCCGCAGACGATGGCGTGCCTCGTCTAGTTTGGGGGCGCGCGGCTTCACTGTGCCGTGAACACACACAGCAGCCGGCAGGAGCGCCTTTTCTTATACGGGCGCCGCGAGCATGGTTGTTGTGACTTGCGTCTCAGGCTAGTTTTTTTTAGACATTCTCGTGTGTCGCGTGGGATGTGACCGCTGAACGAACAAATGATTGGATGTTCTCAGTCGTTAAGCATCTCCAATTAATGATGTATATTTTGATGCTTCAAACCAACGATAGTTCAAGTTTGAAGCACAAAAAGTGTTTTTTACATCTTCGAAATAGGCTCAATTTCAACGGATGGTCCAAAACGAGATGTAAATAAAAAAGCAACCTCAACAGATGATCCAAAACGAAGATGCAAAACCGCCCGACGGCTGCGCGGTTGTTGTTCACCCACTGTACAGCCGTGGTTTTGCATTCAAATATCTTGAAATTTGAAATAAAGTGCATCATCATCATAGTTGAAATCATAACAAAACTGCATCATTATCATCATAGTCTGAAATCCCTCTATAAAAAATGCAACGTCCCAATCAAAGTTTTTCGGCCTACAAATTAAAATACATATGAATATCATTCATGTGGGTCATCAACACCACCGACGTTGTGAACCGTGGTACGATCATCATCATCACCGGCTTCTTTGTTGACGTTGTGAAGCGGTGAAGTATCGTTGCCGAGAGCACGACCGGAAGCACCTTCATTGCCACCCATGTCGGTCATGTTGCCGCCATAGCCACCTCCATAGCCACCCATCGTGTTGCCGCCAAAGCCATCTCCCATGCCAGTCATGTTGCCTCCAAAGCCACCTCCCATGCCAGCAAAGCCACCTTCCATGTTGCCACCGAAGCCATCTCCCATGTTTCCGCCAAATGCACCATTCATGGCACCTCCCATCATGTTCATGTAGCCACCCATGGCACCTCCCATGCCTCCTCCCATGGCACCTCCCATACCTCCTCCTCAACATCACATTCAATTTGAAACAACAAACGAGAGCACAAAATATATTTTTTACCTTTGCAATATAGCATCGAACATGTTGGAGGCAGTGGCCGTCGGCGTGGCCACATCTTCCTCCACGGCCAACGCTGGCGGCGGCGGAGGTGGAGGAATGGTTCCTTGGCTGCTCGAGGACGCTGCCGGCCGTGGCTTCGAGTCGGCGGCCCGAGCCACCGCTGCCTTCGAGATTTTGGCCGGCTGAGCCGCACTTTCAGCCGGGTTCCGGGCGTGATTCACCGGCCGTTTGCCTCCGCCTCGTGCCTTCATCGCCTTCGTAGGAACCGTCGGTGTGGTGGCGGCCGGCCGGGGCGGCGGGCGGGGGGCGGCGGCATGGACGCGGCGACGGAGGGCGAGTTCGCCACGGTGGCAACGGAGGCGGCGACGTGCGTCGGCCCATCGACTGCGGCGAAAGCGGCGGGGTCGCCGGCTTCGGCCATGGCGGGGGCGGACGGGCGGGTCGCGAGTGGGCGGTCGCAAGTGGGAAGGCAAATGAACTTGCGGTTGGTCATTTCGCGGGCGGCCGTGATTTTACATTACTTGTATTTCGTGATGTAAATTTGTATCACGAAGTTTTCAATTTTATATCTCCGGAAGACGGTGGTGTAATTCTTTTTTACATTTATACCATCTGTTGGAGCAGCGCCTTTTGCTCTCAAAGCTCCAAAAATTGGTTATTTTTATATATGAACCATCTATTGGAGATGCTCTTACACGGTTACATGCGTTCATTTGATCTGTGGCCGAAACGGCCTAATTCATATTTTTTTACGTTAAAACGGCCTGCTTCCTATGCGTACTGTTGTAGCTTTTCTGGACTTTTTTGGAACGAAAATACCAAAAATGGCCATCCGATTGTAGTGATTTTTTTATGTAGAAAGGAAAAGGTTCCACTAAACCATCCGGTACTTTTTTTAGCACACCATCTAGTACTTATGTTTCCCCATTGTGCCGATTCGTAGGTGTCGTCGCGGCCACATAACAACCCTTTACAGAGACGAGCAATGATATGTTGAGGGCATTTATAGGTGTCACTTTTCTTTGCTGTTGGTTAAGTGCAGTCCTTAATCTTCGGCGGGCAGCATACAATCAGAGAAAGAAGAAGACTAGTATTATTTTTAATTAATTTTACTTTTTATTGGTCATTTTAGGTCCATTTGTCTATTCATTGCACTGACATTTATTTTCCTTAATATTAATCAAATCTAAGATGCCCTTTAACGTCTTTATTTAAAATAATAAAATTAAGAATCCTTTTTCATCCTAATTCGTTGACTCAAGCAAACAGAATTGTGTCCAAACCTCTTTGTGTGTGAAAGGCTCTAAGACCATATATTAAATATCAAAGATACATATTACAAAAAAGAAAATTACACCTAAATTCTTGGGGTCTCAAAGTCTTCTTCCTCCTGCATTCACTCATTCATGCAATGGGTGTATTGAAATAAAATTGAAGCTTACACAAATTTAAAGGTTATTCGTTTCGTTAGATTAGAACGGTGTACATAGCTAAATTGAAAAGGATGAAGCATTAATGTCCAAGGTAAGGGCATGTATAACAACCCAGAGGCCATGACAAAGCACAAGCAGCTCATGTAATGAATGATCCATGCAAGCCATCTCAGTCCCAAGGTGATTCATGACCATTTCTAGTAGTTTTTTCCTTGAATTAAAAGGTTTCCCACCAATTTCATTTTTGAATGAAACTGGTAACACAACCGGCCAGGACTGCATCCCTAATACGTTTCCATAGTTTGATTACATGGCAAACACAAAATAAATGCCCCAAATAATCAACTCTACTTGATGATATCACAGGCATAACAAGATACTATGGACGACATAAGCTAAAATAGTTCTGAATTGAATCACCATTTTACATCCACAAGAACCACAACATCAAAAATATAAATTCCACTTCCTCGTCAACATAACCTTGTCCTCAGGAGATTCATCTAGATTAGTTTCCACCCATTGTTGTAATACTTGAGATTATAGAACATTACAAGGAATGGCATAGGGTCCTTTACCCACCTCAGAGAGGCCCAACCAAACATAGGTGCATGGAGAGTCTCATCTCCGTGACTTTGTTTAACTCATTCGAGGGCGCGCGCGGGGGGGGGGGGGGGGGGGGGGGGGGGGGGGGGGGGGGGGGTCTCGGGACTACGACCGTTAGGGTGGAGGTTGTGACAAGCTTCACAAGTGTGGGATCAATGTCGCGGCGAGGAGAGAGAGAAAGAGGATTGTGCCTGGGTTGGTTTGGGATTCAATGGAGTTTGCAAGGTGGGTTTAAATCAGTGAAAAACTAGCACACTATTTCGTTCTGATCAATGTCTCGCTAATTGAATCAGTGTACAATGTCTCGTTAATAGCGTATTTTAAGGGCCTCACTATTTTGTCGTAGAACACATTTTTTTCATTGGTTTAAATAGGACAACACATAGGTGTAAAGAGTTAGGAACATGACATGTGGAAAGTTCAACACATATTCGATGAGAAATTAGTACCAGTGCCTACTATGCCCATGTTCATTTGCGCATACTCATGTGTGATGATATCAAATATGGACACGTCTAGGAAGCGGTCGGCTGCTCCCTAGCGCTCCGAAGTTGCCTACTCTTTGAGGTAAGTATTTGTCCTTTGTCATTATTTTTAGAATGCATGCCAAAAAGGAAACAAAAGGAAATTACCAACCAATCATTATGCATGGCTCTTCACTGCGTGTTAGAGTTGGACATCCCATGAAAAAAGTGTGAATACATTTAATTCAGATTTTTAAAAAGTGCGGCGTTTCGGCGCCCAGGCTCATCTGCACCTGGTTAGAAAAAAATCAAAACAAATACTAGAAAAATTAAAAAAAATCTATTTTTTGTGTGTAGTAGATAATTTGATGCGTGTGGTTCGCCCCAATTTTTAGATCATTTGAACATCTGAGTATCTCTCAGAAAAAAACACAAATTAGGTCAGAACAGTGTGTGAAGAGTAAACTTTTTTACAGACCTCGAATTTGTCTTTTTTGCCGAGAGCTGTTCAGATGTCCAAATGATTTGAAAATTGATGCAAACCTCACGTATCAAATTATCCACCACAATTTTTTTTGGAAAATTTTAACTTCTTTTAGTATTTGTTTTTGTTTTTTTCGTCAGCGAGGGTGTAGATGAGCCTGGGCTCAGAAATGAATTATCGATTTTTAAATATTTATAAAGTCATAACTTTTGAACCGGGCATCGAAATTAAGATCCATTTTCACCGTTGGAATTCTCTTGACGTGCTCTTCGAAACTAGATCCAACATGAATATGTTTCGATGAAATTTTTTATGTGCAATTTACACTCTGTGTTGTGCAATTGTCTAATAGTCTATGTGCAACTACTTTATAGTTGATGTGCAACTTCCCGCTGCTCGTAGACATACATTTTTCACTGATGTGAACATGTGTGAACACGCTTATTTCAAGTTACATTTTTTTTAAAAATGTTATAACTTTTGAACCGAACATTGAAATTAAGATCCGATTTCATCATTGGAATCCTCACGATGTGATCTTCGAAACTAGATCCCGCATGAGTATGTTTTTACGAATTTTTTGTGTGCAATTTACTCCCTGTTTGGTGCAACTGCCTAGTAGTTGATGTGCAAGCACCTGACATTTGATATTCGACTTTTTGCCATACCCATGGACATGCAGCTCCGTGGTCATGCGTGTGTGACTACGCCGCCACATTTGTGCAACTCTCACACTCGTGCGTGAGCTTCTATGCCGACGAGGGTGTGCACCGCTGCGTTTGTTACTATGGCGATAAGAGTGTGCAATTACATGGTCGTGCGTGTGCCACTATACGGACAGGAGTGTGCAACTCCGCTGCCACACGTGTCCGACTATATCCATAAGAGTGTGCAACTTTAGGGTTGTGCGTGAGCTACTACACCAACAAGAGTGTGTAGCTCTGTGATTGCGTGTGTGCAACTATGCCACCGGGCGTGTGCACCTCCCGTGCATCAGCTACTATGCCGACAAGTGTACACATTTATGGCCCCGCATGTGCAACCATGACGATGAAAGTGTGCAACTTTGTGGCCTCGCGTGTGCGACTATGCTTTAGAGCCCTCTTATATGCAACTTTTCTCTACCTTCTGGATGTACCGTTTTTATCATTCAACTATCCCTAGCAGTGAGATGTGTAATTTCATTTGTTGCCCTGATCAACTGTCAATCAGACCATGTGCAAATCCGCATGTTGCTTCCACCAACTGAAACAACACATCCACAAGTAGAAAGGGGAAGGAGTTGCACATTGACTACTACGCGGTTGGCTGGAACAACAAACTAAGGTGCACATGCTGCTGGTACGGGTAGGGGGCCAGGGTGTGCCAGCAGTGAAAACTGCACATCCACAAGAAGGGAGAGGGGTTGCACATCGACTACTAGGTAGTTGACCAGCAGTAGACTAGTCGCACGTCACAAAAAAATGATTGTCATGGTTTCTAGGCTGCAACCTCATATGAAGTTGGATTATATAACTCTAAAGTTGGTTTCGAAAAAAGTTGCACCTTGCAGTATTAAAGTTGCATCATACGCAATAATATAGTTGCACCATATAGCATTAAAGTTGGCGTCGAAAATATTTCGTCAAAACAAACCCATAAGGGATCTAGTTTCAAAGATTTCGTCGCGAGGATTCCAACCATGAAAACATGTATGAATTCTGACACACTGTTTGAAAGATATGACTTTAAAAAATATTAAAAACTTGAAATAAATGCACATCGATCTATTTTCCAGCGTCCGACCAGAGAAGACCTCACTTGTGCGGGGGCTCGATCTGGTCTGATCGAGGCTGTCTATGGCTGGCTGCTCATTTCAGCCAGATAGTGCGTGCGCACTAATAAGAATTTGGAATCAAATATAGCTTATCACATCACACAGGGACATGTTTGGAGTCGAATTTCAAAAAGGGGCACGCAGGCACATCGAACACGGGAATATTTGCCTAGCACATCACACACGATTACTTGGAATTGAATTAGAAAACCAACCAACCAGTTTTTTCTTTTCTTTTTGAGAAACCAACCAACCAGTTTCACATGGTGCTCAATGGCGGGACAAGAACATACTGATAGCATTTATTTTCTCGGGGAAATACTAATAGCAGTTATGAGTACTTCCCAACAAAGAGAAATTGTTACCAGGTACGTATGAGACCGAACAAGCAGCACTTTACAACGTGCAGTTGAGTCGGGACGTGGGCACGGCGTAGAGGTGCGCGGCGCGCGGTCCAGTGATGCCGGGCATGTCACCCATGTCAAGCTCCGCCGGACTCATACCGTCGGGTAGCTCCCAGTTGAACCCATGGGCGAGGTATGCGACAGCCAATTGTACTGCATGATGACCGAATCCCTGTGCTGGACACGAGCGTCGTCCAGACCCGAAGGGTAGGAACTCGAAGGAGCCGCCCTTGAGGTCCCGCCCGACAGCGTCCCCCTCACCTGGCATGAACCGCGTCGGCCGGAAGGCGTCGCCGTCCTTCCAGGCCTCGCGGTAACGATTGATTGCCCACATATTGATTATTATTCGCGAGCCTTTAGGGACCGAGTAACCTCCGAGTACACAGTCTTTAGCAGCCGCGTGGAGAAGCGTCGGGATGGGCGGGTGCATGCGGAACGTCTCTTTGACGACGCATCCTAGGAAGGGGAGCTTGTCGAGGTCTGAGTCATCCACCATGCGGTCGAGCCCCACCACGTCAGCCAGCTCCTGCTGAAGCCGTGCAAAGGTATTAGGGCTACGCATCATCTCCGCCATTGCCCACTCAATCGTTGAACTCACCGTTTCCGGCCCGCCAAACAACATATCCTGTGTTGGGAAGCACACATTAAATGTACCAATAGAAGTGTCTCAAAAAAATGTACCAATAAAAACAATAAGAAATTGTTAATCGTACTCTCAAATCACCATGTATCAAATTTCAGTCAGTGTGAACTCATTATGCTTTTATCACCATGGTGGAAAGTTATGAGTCAATGAAAATGCCGCGATACTCCATGGTAATAATTCAGCAAGTCATATAAATGGTGATGTCCTTATTAACCCATTATCTTTTGGTGCAGCTTATTCTATAACTTTCTGAGATTTTTTTTTGAAAGAACATGATGTTAACCGCGCACATCACACTCAAACGAACCATCTGTTTTTAAAAACCACTGAAAAACTTGCAGGTTTTGACTATGATTCACCATAGTTTCTTCTAACCAACCTCATAATTTTCCTCCTCATCTCTACGTCATTGCCCCCCAAAAAACTTTTCTTCTGATTTCCCCTATGATGTCACTTATTTTGGATAAACTTTGTACACTGGAGTCTGAGGATTCTGTTTGGTTCACTATAACTGCATCTGAATTTTCTAGACAGTTTGAAATTGAATCAAAGTTTAAATAAACAAAGCCCAGGACATGTTTTGTTTAGTCAGAGGGTTATCTTTTTTTTGCTAGGTTTTTTTGACAACTTGATTTTTTGGTTAAATTTGAACTGAACACTTTACAAGAAATTCTCTCCTATTCTTTTACTCGGTTTGGGAAAAAGTAACTGAACAATACAATTAGGGGTCATCTTTGATATGACAAAAACCACGTCAGTTTGAAAGTTGGGGAGGGTTATAACTCTTATCTTCATAAAGAGTTTGAGAGGGAGGGGGGGGGAGTGCAAACTACTCTCTAATTCCATTACACGTAGTGTCTCCTAATTATTCCTAGGTCCTAGGTATAAACATGTCTCATGCTTAGAATATTGAAAGGTAAGAATACAAAGCAAAAACTACAATTTGGTGGCTTGTCAACTGTTACATGATATGGAACCACATGAATATTACGAAGAAAATATCACAGCACCTAGAGGGATAATGCATCCACTTTGAGGTTACGTTTATTTCCTTTTTTTGGGGGGGGGGGGGGGGGGGGGTTTATTTTTTCCCGAATAAGGTGGTATTATCCATGCTACTGGTAGTACTTCTAGTCTCGGTGGCTTCGGCCTTTGCCTTCCTCAAGCACCTTTGGATGCTAATTGAGCCCGTACTCATGCATCCCATTAACTACTTCAACCACTTGTCCAGTCTCTTGCGCATAAAATGCAACCGCATTGTCGTCCTTCCTAAAAACAATGATTCGACACCACCAAAAACTTCCACACCGTCTCATTGCCAAATTGTGTCACGGAGACCCACCCCAAAATGAGGATCATGTCGCTGACTAACAATGTCATGCCCCCATAACCACGAAGGACATGAGTGTCCCAACAAGCATGGAGTGGCCCATGCTTGCTCCTCGAAGTTCTCTGGCAATACAGGGCACATCACCACAAGGAGTCTGCTTCTACATAGCATAGGTCTTCTGTATTAGTCATGTACAAACCGACAAGGTCTCTACTACCATATGTAGCATAATTTCCATTGGACCACCCCCTAACTGACTCGTGGTCTATAAACCTACCTTGTAATAGTAAAAATAAAATGAACTGCTTAGAGTGAACTTCGAGTCATAGTAACGTACCATGATCATGGCCTTGACGTTGTCGCGGGTGAAGTGGAGGGCGTCCTTCCCTTTGGATAGGTTCGCGTCGGCGAGGAAAGCGAGCAGGCCATCTACCAAGTCGGCGTCGGCATCGGCGGGGTTCTTCCCTCTCCTCACGTGGTCGTCGATTATCTTGTCGGTAAACTTGTCGACGGCGCTGCGCGCTGCGTGGAGGCGGCGGTTGAAGCCCAGCCGGGCCGTCCACCGGAGCCACGGGAAGTAGTCGCCGGCGTGGAACTCGCCTAAGATCTTGGAGAACACCCGGAGGATGACGACGAACTCGTCCAGTCCCTCGTCGCCGGCGCTGAAGGCAGCGCGGAAGATGACGCCCACGGTGTGGTTGAAGATGAGCTCGCCTAGGTTCACGGCCTGGCCGCTGCGCCTGCCCACGTCGCGGGCCAGCGCCCCGTACCCGTCGCGCACGGCGAGCCACGTCTCGGCGCGGCGCCGGCTGAAGAGGGTTGTGGCGCAGAGCCTGCGCATCTCGCGCACGTGGGCGCCGCCGTCCGCGAACGCCAGGTCGGAGCGGCCGTAGGTGAGGTAAACGTTGGCGGCGGTGGCCGGGCGGTTCGAGAAGGCGCCGTCACGCGCCTGCAGGACCTCCCGCGCGTGCTCCGGCGTCGACACCGCCACCACGTGGAGGCAGCCGAGGCGGAGGTGCAGCAGCCCGCCGTACTTCTCCGCCAGCGCCACCAGCCCGCGGTGCGTCAGCTGGTTCACCAGCGTCATGTTACCGACGATGGGCAGCGGCTTCGGGCCCGGAGGGAACGGCGCGTAGCCCCGCCGTCTCCGTCTCCGCAGGGTGGCCAAGGCCACCGAGACGAGGAACAGCCAGATCAGTGGGTCCTGGAGACACTCCACGGCCATCTTTGCGAAGGCAGCCATTAATGGCATGCACGATCTAGCTCAGGATACTACGCTTTCTCACTTGCAAGCCAGAATATATAATCCTATACAATGCCGTAGCGAGGAATTTTCAACGCCCCGGACCAGCCTTGTACCAGTGCGCTCCTGTAGCTACAATGCACGAAGCATTTTCTCTTCACGCCCTGGGCCACGGCCTGGTGGCAGCCCGGGGCTTGTCGACGCCCCTGATCCTATATACTCCCTCCGGAAATTTTTGTCTTAAATTTGTTTAAATACAGATGTATCAATTCATATTTTAGTATCATATATATCCATATCTAGACGAATCTAAGACAAAAAAATTCGGACGGAGGAAGTATATATAGCTAAATCCAATACTTGTGTGTGTAAATTCCAGAAAACATACCATGGTAGTAGCTGCTTAAACATCTAACCTTTGTCAGGTAGAGAGAATAAAGCAATTGAAACACAAATTTATTCCTCTACGTGTTGCTCGTGGGCAAATTTATAATTCATGGGTGATCCAGGATATTGCTTGATAATGTAGCCAGGTGGTACGGAGGGTTTGTAAAACAATCAGCTGGCGGATGCAATGAGCACTTGCGCAGTACTCCCAATAATTGGTGAGGGCGCAGAAGGGTGTTGATGTTCTAGCTAATTAAGGGCGTCTCGGATGGTAGCCCCTAAACTGACACAAGAAATGTCATTTTTCACGTTCGAATGTGGTCAACAGACGTGATGTGAAAAGTAGCCATCTAATCTTTAATCAGAAAAAATCTCCATTTGTCCTGTTGAGGAGAGAGAGAGAGAGAGGGGAGGAGGACAATGTGGTTACTTTTTATTGGTCAAGTGCATGTCCAAACTCCGGCATAACTCTTTTATGTTGCTCCGGTTTGCGGGAAAATGAACGTCTTGACCACTCCACGGATGCAGGTCCTCGTTGGGTGATAAGAGTTGACAATAGTGCTCCGGACACCACAATTCGAACATATACGGGTCAGGGTGTGCATTCGGTTTTTTCATTTTGATTCAATTCGGTTTATACGGTTGTGGTTTATACAGTTTTTATACTTTGGTTCATACGGTCTTATACATAGATACGGTTCGGTCTTAGTAATAATGATTAATTACCAGATTAACTCAAGTTGACATGAATTTTTGAGCCAACACCTAACTTTTTCATGTGTAAATACATGATATGTATCATAACGAGGAAAAACAATTATAAAAGGATAAAGAATGGACGTTAGATAGGCAGTTAGGCGAATCACGTAAACTAAAGCACTGAATGGGCTAGAAAGTATTGTACTATAGTAGCCCATTATGCTTTTAAAACCAAAAAACCACATTTTTGGTTAATTTGGTTTAGCCATATGGATTTCGGTTTCTAACCGAAAAAACTGAATGCAAATGGTTTTCATATTTCAAAATTGAAACTGAAATCGAAACCTAAAAAGACCAAAATTTCTGTTCGGTTCATTTTTTTGTTTGGTTTTTGGTTCGGTTTTGCACACTTGATATACGGGAGCTTTGACTATCTCCTTTGAAAATGCCCTAAGCACCATAAGTTGTCAAAGTACAACCAAATGATGACGATATATACTCAGGATGGTCCCAATGGTGGCATGTTGCTCCAATTATCGTTGCATGTTGTTTTTCTATCTTTGCTATTTGACTTATTGGTGCCTCCTGGATCACAGAATGTTGTTTTGTTACCAATATCACTACAGGAATTGGCTTCAATGCCAAATAATACCAAAAACCCTCGGCAAAAGGTATGCCAAAGGCTATCGTCGGCATATGGTCGTCGTCTTCAATTTCCTCAGCAGCTAGCCAGATGGTCGTTGACATATAAGATCGATCAGCATACATGACAATGCCGAAGGTTTTCTTGCCTTCGGCATTGAAAAGCCGTTAGAAAAAAAAATATTGTGGCCTGTTGGACATCGTCTGGACATGTATGCCGAGGGCTCTGCCGTCAGCATAAATCGCCACATGGCAACACCTAGTACCCCTTGGTGTTGTGCTATGCCAAGGGCAAAGCTGTCGGCATACTTGGGGGATATACCGAGGGCATTGTCGTCAACATACATCGCCACACGGCTGCACCTGGTTCCCCCTAGAAGGGTGCTTTGCCGAGGGCGAAGTCATCGACATACCTGGGAACTATGCCGAGGGTTTTTACCATGGGCATACGCGCAACGTGGAGGCACCTAGTGCTATGCTGAGGGCTTAGCCTTCAGCATATAGGTGTTTCTATTTTTTGGCTTTTGCTTCTGCCGTGCAATTTGAAATACCCACATGCCCTAATACCCAGATACATAACATTGATCATCATCAAATCCACATGCATAACATCAAACCACCAGGAAGGATATGGTTCACAATTCAAATAAAGGATTGTAGAAGGACTTAAGTGCATAAACTACAATGCCACAAAGCAATTAATAAAAGTAATAAGAATCCGTAATGTAATTTTATTACTAATACAAAAGTAGGATCTAAAAAGTGAATAAAGGAAACTTTAATGATAAGTATTATTATTAAAATGAAATGATATCAGTATACAATCTACAATAAGAAACTATAAACCTTATTCATATAAATAAAATTACAAATATTCAAGATACACTTGAAGAAAAATAAATAAAAGAAGAACGGAAATGCCTTCAAACGTCTAACACAAACACACAACAAACATGAAAGAGTTGTGTGAGGTAAAAATGTAGCATTCCCCTAAGGGAAATGCCTTTGCTATTGGAGCTAGCACTTAGGAATTTGGAAACATTAGCAAGTCGGGTAGGAGAATGATCCAAGAGAAAAGCAGAGCCAACAAAACATGGATCAGAACAAAACCCAAAGATCAACTCAAATTAGCACCAACTCCATGCTTATGAAATCCCTTAATTGATTCAGGTTAGTTTTTAGATTAAATCCAACTAACCCATCACTATAATAAATCATTTGTCTAATGACAATGGACAAATGAATTCATGTGTACGGAATAAAGCCAACAATTGATAAAGATCACAACCAGACATGCTTATCGTAATCGGCGAGCAGGCAGACCATCTACCAAGTCAGCGTCGGCATCGACGGGGTTCTTCCATCTCGTGAGGTGATCGTCTATTATCTTGTCAGTAAACTTGTCAAGGGCGTTGCGCTCTGTGTTGAGGCGATGGTTGAAGCCCAGCCAGGCAGTCCAGCGGAGCCACGGGAAGTAGTCGCCGACATGGAACTCGCCTAAGATCTTGGAGAATACCCGAAGCGGCCGTAGTTGAGGTAAACGTTGGCGGTGGTGGCCGCCCGTTTCAAGAAGCGGATGTACGTCCCGCGCCGATAGAACGTTGGCAGTCGTGCTCGCTTTCCTTTGGAAATGCCTAAGCCCCTTAAGTTGTCAAGGTAAGACAACCAAATAATGTCGATATATACTTAGGACGGTCCCAATAGTGGCATGATGCTCCAATTATTGTTGCATGTTGCTTTGCTATCTTTGCTATTTGAGTTAGTGGTGCCTCCTGGATCACATAATGTTGTTTTGTTACCCGTATCACTACATGAATCATCTTTGATGTCGATGGCCTAAAGCCGTCGGCATAATACCAAAAACCCTCAGCAAAGGACTATGTCGACGGCTACCCTCGGCATATAGCCGTCGTCTTCAATTTCCTCGGCAACTAGCCAAATGGCCATTGACATATAAAAGCCGCTGGCATACATGGCAACGACAAAGGTTCTCCGTTGACGTCGACATAGAAAAACAGTCATGAAATAAGAAACATTGTGGTTAGTTGGACAGCTCCCGGGCATGTATACCGAGGGATCTACTGTCGGCATAACTCGCCACATGGCAGCACCTAGTACTCCCTGGTGCGATGCTTTGCCGAGGGTAAAGTTGTCGACATTCTTGGGGGATATACCGAGGGCATTGTCGTCAGCATACATCACCACGCAACAGCCACTGGTGCTCACTAGAAGGGTGCTTTTCTGAGGGCAAAGTCGACAACATACATGGGAGCTATGCCCAGGGCTTTGCCGTCGGCATATGTGCCACGTGCAGGCAGCTGGTGCTATATATGCCGAGGGCTTTGCCGTTGGCATATAGGTGTTTCAATTATTTTTTGTTTGCTTTTGCTTCTGCCCTGCAATATAAAATACCCACATGGCGTAATACCTACATACATATCAGGGATCATCATGAAATCTACATATATAACATCAAATCCACATGTATAACATCAAACCCACATGAAGGACTTTGTTCACAATTCAAATAAAGGATTACATAAGGACTTAAGTACATAAACTACAATTCAATTAACAAACCAATTAATAGAAATAATAAGAATTCATAATGTAATTCTATTAATAATATAAAAGTAGGATCCAAAAATTGAATAAAGGAAACTTTATTGATAAGTATTATTATTACAAAATGAAATGATAAAATTATACAATCTGAAATACGAAACTATAAACTTTATTCATATAAATACAATTACAAATATTCAAGATACATTTGAAGAAGAATAAATAAAAGAAGAAAGGAAAAGTCCTACACTAAACCTATACTAAACCATCTAGTGTTTCTTCTCTTGATGATCTTCAAACCTCCAATAGAAATAAACAACAAACAGGAAATAGTTGTGTCAAGTTAAAATGTAGCATTCCCCAAAGGGAAATGCATTTGCTCTTGGAGCTAGCACCTAGGAATTTGGAAACATTAGCCAAATGCCAATAGTGACTGAGTTGCTCAAGTGAACAGTGAGCAAATAGAACCAATGAAACAGTACCAATATGCCAATAGGATCAATAGATGACAATCAGAGCAAGTCGGGTAGGAGAATGATCCAAGAGAAAAGCAGAGCCAACAAAATATGGACTAAAACCAAACCCAAAGATCAACTCAAATTAGCACCAGCTCCATGCTTATGAAATGCTTCAGTTGAGATGGGTTAGTTTTTGGACAAATGAATTCCTGTGTATGGAATAAAGCCAACACTAGATGAAGATCACAACTAGCCATGCTTTTCAACAAACACAGTACACAACAGCTGTTGCCCTAACTACAGAGCAATAGAGCCTCTCAGCCTGCCACAGCACACAGGCAACTCAATAGCATATAGCTGAGTTACACACGTGTGTCAAGCAGCCAAGTGACCACTAGCACTACAAGAAAACCCCCTATAATGCAACATATATTCTTCAACGTTTTGATTGTATGTTGCAAAATTCACAATAGATACAGATAATAAGCATTGTAGCATATGCGTTTTAGATGTGTGCTCCACAACTCCAGACTCTTGTGGCCCGGCCCAAGTTGGCTTCACAATTAATCTAGGTCATTACCTTTTCCCAGCCTCCCTGTTCCTCTCGATTTCTCCCACGCCGCCCACCGCCCCTCAGCCTACCTGCATACCGGAGCGCCGCCGCTCACCACTCCCTTGCGATCCTCCGTCTCGGAAGGCCGCCCCTCACCACCCCCCTGCGATTCTCCATCCTGGCGCACCGTCCCTAGTCAACTCTCCTCTGCGACCTTGCTTCTTGGCGCGCCACCCCTCGTCACCGCTTCCCTATGACCAACTGCGTCTACTACCTCTGCACGAGGGCGTGCGGCTACGGGCAGAGTTACCGCTACAACAACCCTCGCGATCGCGCTGCCGTGGTGAGCCGAACCACTTTTCTTCTCCAATTTTATTTTCCCCATCTTGCTCTACTTGACTTGAGTCTAGTTGGGAATTGCTATTTACGACTTGCTCGTCCCTGATAATGACCGAGAGGTTGAATTATAGATGGTTGGTGTGGAGGGGAGCTTCTAGCTGAAGCCTCTTGCTGTGATTGAATTGTTTCTAGTTATGGCTCAGGAGCTTGTCACCAGCCTATGGAAGTGAAACTTGATTGTGCAGCCGTTCGTTGTTCTCTTTGATTATGTGATTGACTGATTGTATAATAAGGCTTGTTGTCTTAGTCTTGTGGTTGATGTTGATGCTTCAAAGTTCAACTTTCTGCTTATCTTGCTTATGTTGTAGGCCTGATCAGTCATGTCGTCATATGCCCATATTTCTTTCCGAGACTTCGGAGCAGGTTACAATATCAAATTTCTCTACTAAGTAATTATTACCTACACTCGGTGCAGAGAAATGCAGTCGCACTCAAGCACTGAATATGTTGCAATGGACATGACCCCCAAACTTTCTCCCTGTCTTTTATTTGAGACACAGTTCTGTAACTTTTTGTTACATATTTTCATTCGCTTAAAAGACCATTTCGATCTCTATGTTATCTGCTACTACAAATCGAGGAGCAGCTTGACAACTTTACGCAGCTCGGTCGACTAAGCCACTGCGACGCTGGGGGAGAAGGACATCGGTGCAGAGCATGGCAAGGCCGAGTACTTGTTGGATCTTAGGGCTTCTGATCCACAGTTCTCCGCATCATCATCCATCAGCATCTGGTGACATTATTAGCACTCAGAGCTTCATAAGGCTTTCTGCCCAGTACAGTTGGAGTTCAAGAGCGTAAGGAAGGTAATATGGTGATCAATCACTGTTGCTTGTCAGAAAACTCTGAAAATATTATTGAGTACATCTACCATGAACTATGCTTGCCATTTTAAAAGATGTTTATGTGAGCTTCATGTCATATCAATTTTTTTGAAGCAAGCAGATCTTGCGATTTACTTATGATTTATGAACAGAAAATGTTTACTGTGTAACCCCTAAATACAGTAGAAGAGATTAGAGAAGCAGTTCTTATAAAACTATGCTGAGACGAGTAGTACTTATTTAGTCAAGTGACATGTTAGATAAAATTCTACACCTATTACAACTTATCCGACTTCTGTATTTTTTAAAGATAGCTGAACTAGATTGTGTTCCAGGAATAAAAATCCATGGATGTTTTCCATTTATTCACTTGGCTTTTGGAATTTGATTGATGTCCCCTTTCTCATATTATTAACAACATATACCTACACGGTTCTCTCTACTGGTTTGCCAAATTCTAGACACTTCTTTTGTGGTCCATGCTTCCTCTTTGTACTATGTTTACCTACATCCGTAATATCACTCCTTTATTCCCTTGATGTGATTTTCCTTTACAGAGAAGAATACACACCATGGGGAAAAGAGAAGTAAATTTGTATTTTTAGTCTACAGGGCATCCTAATTATTTGTTCGAGCATGCTACAGTCTTGTTTTCTCTGCCGTGTCTTCTCCTTTTCTTAGTAGTGTCACTACTGATTGATCTGCTCAGATGTGCTATTTAGAGTTTGATCTGGATATATACTAGCTATTTTATTGGGAGTTGGTTGTAAAGATGAACTAATGGTCGATCCTCCCTGCTGTCCTCACTGCACTTCATGCAAAATCATTGGGCCGGTACTGGGAGTACCTCATTTATGATGGATCTTATACTTCAAAGCTTATTTATATTGTCTAATATGTTTTATTTGTACTAATCAATAAATTTAATTTATCTTTTGGCTTAATATGTCCAAGGTATTGATATAGTAATATTTTGTTACCTGATTAAAGGTCAAACATACTGCTTCAGTATCTTCCAGTAGGTGCCTCAGAATTATGAAGTTGATCGTACCATACTGCTACTTGAAAAAAAATGTTTATCCTTGTGTTCTACACTAAAGCTATCACATGAAGTTTAATTATTTTAAGCGTTCATCACCAAAACTACTTTGTTGGTAGTGAAAGGCTTCATAGAATTTCATAGATGTTGCACATCATGAGATTAACCTGTAGAAGAATGTATTCATAACCATATGTCGTGTGTGATGTTGGGTTGTAGTTGTTGTATGCTGAAAGGCTTTTTTCCTTGCTTCCTTCCATTTTCTTCTATGTGCATTGACTAGACGTATGTTTTTACAATGTGGCATGGTTTGAGCATTTTAAATTCTTTACACGCTTCCATTATTTCCCGCCCCATTTATATCGGTATGTCCTTTAAATAGCAGGCAGGTACATGTGTCATGGCCACAATATAACTCAGTGTTAGCTGGCTTATAATCTCTTATCCCTTGAAAGACATAGAAGATGGCATCTCATGGGACAACACAAGAGACCATATAGTAAAGGAAAAGATGCAAACACGACAGGTCTTGGCCTCTGAACTTTTTCTGTTATATGTCACTTTTCTTTTAATTATTTTGCTCGACATGTTTCTGCCAATGGTAACTTTGATTTTCTCTAACAGGCAGGACCAAAAGTATTTTTAATGAGCCTGAAAAAATCATAACAGAGACCGGTATTGCTACAATTGTAAGTTGTGATCCTAAATCTGAGCTTGATGGTGCTGCAATTACTAATGAATTGTAGGTAGTGCATGTCGATATGGCACTTGTGAAAACTAAATATTTGGTACGGAGTTGCAAAAACTGCAATATACTCTTGGTAATGCAGATTTTTTTTGCATGGCAACCTTTGTAAGTGACTAATATCCTGCCTCTTATCACGAATTGCATCATGCTTTGTGTGTTAAAAGTTCATTTTGTTTTTTTGTTTGTAGATTCAAAAGATAAATGGATGATTATATGGGTGTGTGTGGCAAGCATACTACTATGATGATGATGATGGTGATGATGATGATGATGATGTTCGTGTTCATGATGATGGAGACGGATGCTTTCAGTTTTAGTAAAGTTGTAGGGATGATGTTCCTATTGGACGATGTTCCTGAATTATGTTTTAGTTAATCTATAGGGATGTTGATGCATGCTTTCAATTTAAGTTTCGCCATCAAGAGAACATTTATATTATACATCCCATGAGTATTCACCATTGTAGGCCTCTTTCGGTTCATAGGATAGGATTATCATAGGAATAGGAATCTTGTAGGAAATGAGATGACGTGTATCTTAAATCCTATGAGTAGGAATAGGAAACAAGATGTCCTTTGGTTGACATCAAAGGAATTTTCCATTGAGTCTAGGCTCTTTTTTATTTTCCTATGAAATGTGGAGGATAGGAACCAATCCTATGTAGGAATAGGAATCCATTCCTATGAACCAAAGGGCTCTAAAGGAAAAAAATTCTATAAGAATCCTATCCTCTAGAATTCCTATGAAATTCCTCTAAACCAAAGGAGGCCGTAATGTCCACCATGTAATGTCCACCATTGTAATCAAACAATTTTATCTAATATGATTTGTTTCTCCCATGAGTATTTTCTCTCGTTTTTCTTCACTTGAAATAAATAATTATCAGCATTATGTGAAGCATTAATTTAATTGCTGGCAATATGTATTAAAAATAATATTGTTTACGCTATATATGAACCAAAACTTGAAGCGTGACAAATTCTTCGTTGCCAAGCAATGGGATTTTGTTTCCTGTACATTAAGCACCAACATATCGAAGTGTTGCACAAATTCTCTTTTATGTGTTGTATTCTTGCAATGGTCCCTTTTACCAACGACAATATAAGCGTTGCATTATGCGCTAGCAACGCCGGATAAGGCAACTCATCCCATACCGTTGGTAAAGACACTAACAACGCATATATGAACTTTTAGATACGGAAAAATGCGTTGCTATAGGGGGGGTTCATGTTTTAGTGTAGGCCCATAAATGGGACACATGTGTCAATTAGTGTTCTTAGTCACGGCTCTTGCATCTAATTAATGTTGGTTATAATCTCGACACATGACGGGCTTGAACTTATATGCACATTTCCCCCCGGACAATTATTGAAAAAATTACATGTCCACTCTTAGCAACTTCTACTTATAATAACTTAACCTTCTGTATTTGTCACAGATGTACTTCTAACTCAAGATTTTACAGTTAAGCTCCACTCAATAAAAATATTAATACAATATACGGACACTCTCTTTTACCAACATATATTGATTATATTCCACACAGAGTTCTTCTTAGGGATAAATATTTTTTCATCTTATATAAAATTCGTGTTACATGTATTTCCTGCGATATTGCTAGATCGTAAATTTAACTCACAAAACTCATGATATATATCACAAAACGCATACTAGCTTGTTTGATATATAACCCAAATTTCACAAAAAACATTTTTCCTTGGCATATAATTCAAAGGAAATACATGAATGCCTTATAAATCGGAAGGGGAATTGTAATTAAGTTGGTGCATAGGCGCCTTTCAAAAAGAGTTGGTGCATCGGCAATTCAAATAAAGCCGAATCAAACACACCACAATTGACGATGGAGAGGTGGTGCAGCCTAGTCACCTATAACTCAAAGTCCGTTGTCACCCTGCAGATACTCTACTGATGTTTGAAGTCAAAATCATAGGAACGTGTGGGGATTTACACTGCTACTCCCTATGTCCCATAATATAATAGCGTTATTTTTGACACTAGTGGAGTGTCAAAAACGCTCTTATATTATGGGACAGAGGGATTAGTTGATTACTAGGCTCACCAGGAGCTAGCCTAGCGTTTTTTTTGGAACAATGGCAAGACAAGGGGAGTAAGCACACGAGTAGTTGTGTTGGTTTTTGTCTTCCAACTTTTCCACTTTCTTTTTATTGTGGATTAAAAATTATGAATATTAAAAATTGCTCAGAATTTTTAAAAATTATTCATGAATTTTGAAAAGTGGTCATGGATTCGAAAAATGATCATGAATTCTAAAAATATTCACACATTTAAAATATGTTCCGTGATATTTGAAAAGATCATTAAATGTAAAATGTTTTTCCTGAAATTATAATATAATATTCATAATGTATAAAAATATTTTCTTGACATCTAAAAAATGTTCGGTTATTCAAAAAATTCAATCAAGATCTTCTAAAGTTACATAAGAAATAACTGGGTTTTTTTCTTATCATTTGTATTGATGGGCATTTCTACTAAAGCTACTACTATATATAGAGTTGTTCTATTTTGCATGGTATGCCAAAACACTAATGATATATATGCTTTTTGCAGACTGTATCATCATTTTATCTTTCTCTTATGTTTCTAACGATGAAGATCATGATTGCAGCAAAGTTTGGATCAGACGTTATTATGTTTCCTTACAAACAAGGGCCCAAGATTATGTTTCCTTACAAACAAGGGCCCCAGATTTTGCAGGCAACACCCTAAAGCCGTTGTTTCCTTACAAACGAGGCCAAAATTTGGACAAGACGTGAGAATTTCAGCTAGAAATTTTGGCAGCATAACGCGTTGGGTAGCAAAAATTTTAGGATCACAACAATTATGTATGGTATTATAACTAAGATGTCAGATACACATGTGTGAGTAGAAATACAAACTTGTGCGATTTGCTTGCTGCTACCATCAATACCTGGTTTTTGATCTCTAATAGCTAGCTACTTGCTACTCCAATACAACTGAGACACCATGCAAGCTACCAAAATGGCCTCAGACTTCATGACCATGATGTCTGTCCTTCCCTTCTTCAGTCACACCACAAGCTAAGAAGAGCCATCCATCAGCAACCAAAAACCATAAGACAAGCTCAGATTTACACCATCCGCTCGTTTCCTTGCCCTCGCCCTCCTGTAGCTATTGCTCCAGGCCCCTACCTAGAGAGACAAAGACAGAACAAGATTTTTATTAATTAATAAACGGCCAAATTACAAGCTATCCACACCATAATGGAGAGCTTACAGAGTCAACACTGCCAACAAAAATACAACCAAACAACTACAGAGGCACCATAATCGAATCCTCATCCGAGGAAGGTTTTATAGCCACAAGAAGCATATTGTTCTGAGCATTACGGGAAAGAACTACATCCACAAGAATCCTATCTTTCTCAACATTACAGGAAAAAGCTAATGCCACAAGAAGTCTATTCTTCTTTGTGCTGCAGGAAGCTACACCTAAATGATTATTATCCAGCTTTATTCTGAAAAATCAAAAGCTATAGTTTTTATCAGTTTTCAAATCAAGCTTTTTTCATAGAAAGTTGACACATTTTCTGCATCCAGTTCAGTCCACCAAGAGTAGGAGATTAACCAAACAATGTATCTATTCTACTCTAGGCGATAATAACTTGCAAAAATGTCATGACAATAAAAGAAAATAGGTAGCTGAATAGTATCCCAAAGAGTGAAGCACATTACCAGAGTTGTTAAGCGGGCAGTCGATCCAGGCATCTCGCTACCACAAAAAAAGAAACCTAAGTGTTGTATGCAAGTATGCAACAAACAGGTGAAGATCTCTCTCACAAGTTGCATAACACTAGTTCACATGAAGGAAGCAAGAGGCAAGGACCAAGGGGGATAGCCACATGAAGGAAGCCAAGCCTCCATCCATCAACATGAGCGCAGGTAAAGCGTTTCTCAACACAAGACAGAAAAAGATGATGACAAAAAAAACTAAGAAGAGGTCAATGGATCTTCACATTGTACAGTAGTCTAACAAGGACCCATGACATGGAAATACACAAAAAAAACTTCTAACAAGGACCAAGCTTCAGTTGCAACATTGACAATTTGCTCTCAGCTAAACGAGACCTATAAATCATTGTCAGAGCGCAAATATATACAACTTCGCTAAAACAGCAGATTGCTCAAAGATAGATATCACTTCATACAACCAGACCAAGTAAAACACCTCAAACGGCGTCGATACAGGGTGACTATCATATAGCATGCACACACAGAGACTAAATAAACACTACTCCCTCTGCAAAAAAATAAGATTAGATCACTACTTTAGTGATCTAATCTTATATTTCTTTAAGGAGGGAGTACCTCATAACTAGGCATGACCTATGCACCATACAAAGTTAACACCTCATTTAAAACAGCGCCACATACTAAAAACAGAAGGATTTCACTGCACCTGAAGTACGAGAGCACAAAGGCACCTAAAAAGATCACTTCATTTCTACAAGTTCACAATGCCCATTGTGCACAGCCAAAATTCCAAACCACACATTCTCCATACGTCTTGAACAGAGACCAGGTGTCCAGTTCCCATCCTAACAACAAAAGAAGCGCAGCAATAGGAGCACCTATCAGGCCAAGATCATCGCATCTAGTCTACTAAATAGTAACAACTAGAAACAACCAAGTTCTAATGCCCCAGCTCGATGGCTGAGAGCACACTGACAAACATCACTTCCATTTTGATGGCCAGCACATAAACCGGCCATACCTACAACACTAACTCCATATCAGGAAAATCCCACATGAATAGAGAATAGCTTTCACATGAAATGCACCTAATCCAAGATTGAGTAAATCCACTGTCAATGCCAAGTAGGCATTGACACTTCTCTTAAGAAAATAAATTTCCACATGTTCGAACAACATGATAAGCACTATTCCATTTCATAAAAACAAGGACAACCACGATAAATTAAAGATTTGGTGGGGGTGAATCGGGGGGTACCTGTGCTTGAGTGCTGGGTCATGGTTTCTCTTGGCATTGATGAAGAGAAGAGAGAAGAGGACCTTCTCCTCCTGTGGAAAACCCATCAGCGGAGCGGAACAACGTGGTCGGGCGAGCAGGATCCAGGTGCACACGGCCGTCTTCCTAAAGAGAAAGTTGAGTTACACCGTAAAAAGTTGGCTGTACAATTATCTATCAAAACTGGAAATGGATGTATAATTAGCTAAATGATGATAATGTACAAGCTACCATTTGTTTGCTAGTATTATTCACAATTCATCCATCTTCATGGCCTCAGGCTTCATGACCACGACGTCTGTCCTTCCCTTCTTCATTCACACCACAAGCTAAGAAGAGCCAGCCATCAGCAGCAACAAGCAAAAATCATATGACAATCTCAGATTTACACCATCCGTCCTTTTCGTCACCCTGGCATGCCTGTGGATATTCCTCCATGCTCCTACCTAGAGAGACGAAGAAAGAACAAGGTTTTTATTAATTGTAATCAGTGGCCAAGTTACAAGCTCTCCACATCATAATGCCAAGCAAGCGTATATTAGAGAATCAACACTACCAACAAAAACACAACCAAAAAATACAGAAGCACAATAATCGAATCCTGCTCCTAGGAAGATGCTACAGCCACAAGAAGCATATTGTTCTCAGCATTATAGAAAAAATCTACTGCCACAAGAAGCCTAAAAGCTACTGCCACAAGAAGCCTATTCTTCTGTGTGCTAGAGGAAGCTACATCTAAATGATTATGATCCAGGTTTAATCCAAAAAATCAAAACGCTACAATTTTCAAATCAAGCTTTTTCCATAGAAAGTTGACACATTTTCTGTATCCAGTTCAGTCCACCAAGAACAAGAGATAACCAAACAATGTCCGTCCAGTAGCAATTCTAGGTGATAATAAGTTGCAAAAATGTCATGGTAGCTGAATATTATCCCCAAGAATGAAGCACATTACCATAGTTGTTAAGAGAACAGTCGACCCCGGCATCACGCTACCCCAAAAAAAGAAACCTAAGTGACTTTCAAGTTGTACGCACCAAACAGGTGAAGATCTCTCTCTCTCTCTCTCATAGTCAAATGAAAGCATCGAACGTTTATCAGTTATAACATAATTGTACAAGAGGGAGTTCATTCATTAGCTAGTAAGTGACCATCATGAATCACACACGCATCATGCAGCCAGACTAAATCTTCTGATACAAGTTGGAAGGAGAGTTGAACTAGCCTATATGAGGCAAATTACAGAATTTCATCTAGTGGCAACAAACAAGCGGTAAAACAAACACAAAACGGACCTCAACCAACCCAGCTCAGCCCAACACTGGCAATTTGGATTCGCAGCCAAGCAGAATACAAACTAGGTAGGTTCCGAAATCCGAGTTGCTTATTATTCTATAACATACATGCACTCACAGTACAAGAAGAAGTGTTTATGAATGCAAGTAGAGAAGGAGATCAACCTTGTGCAAGGCATCGTCCAGGTCGAGGTCAGACTCAACAATGTCCTCCTCGTCAACTTGGGCATGGGGTCCCGGTCATCATCCACGGATTTGAGCGCCTGCTGCTCAAATACAGCCACAAGAAGCATATTGTTCTCAGGATTAAATGAAAAGCTACAACCACAAGAAGCCTATTCTTCTCAGCATTACAGGAAAAAACTATTGCCACAAGAAGCCTATTCTTCTCGGTGGTACACGAAGCTACATCTAAATGATTATTATGCGGGTCTAATCTATAAAATCAAAAGCTTATAGTTTTTATCAGTTTTCAAATCAAGCTTGTGTCATAGAAAGTTTACACAAGAAAAGGAGAGTAACCAAACAATGTCTGTCCAGTAGCAATTCTAGGTGATAATAACCTGCAAAAATGCCATGACAATATATTGATTGAGTTGACAAGCAGTATACTTGCCATCCAAAACAAGTCGACATACATGCATGCTCCACACCATCTAAATTTGCTCATCCTACTTCGGAATCATGCATGTGTTTTAACACAAGCTCTCCTCCCGGAAGAAATAAAGCACCACCCCATTCAGTAAACGGAAAACTTCTGAGTTCGGGTGGACAGGAGGAAGATAAAAACATCTACCAGTGACAACTCAACCGCAACTCAATGGCCCTCAGCACACAAAGAGCATAAGAAAAAAAAGGAGAGGTAAGAAGACATATGTCACAGCCATAACACTACAGCAATCTTTAGTTTCCAGAGAAGTTGAGCATATTTTGAGCTAAGAAAATAACTAGCCACAGACACAGAAGGTTCAAACTTCAAGCTCTTGAAAATAGCTGGTGCCATTTGCAACAGTTGGTTGCTAAAGGAGATGGAAATGAGTGGGTGGAGGGGGGTGGAGATGCTACCTACTGCGGGGAGCCACTGCCGGCAGCGAGCAGGGACCTTCTGCGGTGCATCACCGTGGCCGGGTCAGACTCGACAATGTGCCTGACCGGCGGCTGTGGGGTGGATTGCATCACGGATCCTATAGGAGCAGGGCCTCCGCGCCGCCCTCTTCCCGGATCCAGCGGCCTCCTGGCCTCGTCGCCAGCGCTTGATCCATAGGTGGCGGTTCAGCTCATCGTCATGTAACAGAGGGAGAGAGATAGACTAGGTTCCCTAGTTCCACTTTCTGAAGAAATAAATCAAACCAAGTAATTCATTAAACATGAAAGGGAAGAAACATCTCTTAAAGAATTAGCACTAATGAACTATGAACAAAAACACAACCAAACAATATATGACAAATGAAGCTGGATCAATAACCAAACGCCATTGGAGAAGTTAATGCACCACTTTTAATTACAACAAGCATCAACTGCATACTACTGAGGTAGCATCGAGTAAAGACCAATATAATAATACTCGCAATATTGGCATAGCAGGAGCATATACAATACAGATCAACCAAGTAAATGGAACCCACCGGAGAGGCAAGAGAGGTCACCTTTACCACAGACGGCCTTCCACCCACAGTTGCTTGTCCTGGGCTCCCTTTAAGGTGATTGATACGTCTCCGTCATATCTACTTTTCCAAACACTTTTGCCCTTGTTTTGGACTCTAACTTGTATGATTTGAATGGAACTACCCCGGACTGACGCTGTTTTCAGCAGAATTACCATGGTGTTGTTTTATGTGCAGAAAACAAATATTCTCGGAATGACCTGAAACTCCACGGAACATCTTAGAAAAAACAATAAAAAATCCTCGCCAAAGATGAAGACCAGGGGGCCCACACCCTTCTCACGAGGGTGGGGGGCGCCCCCCCTAGGGCGCGCCCCCTACCTCGTGGGCCCCCTGTTGCGTCTCCGACTCCACCTCCACCTCCATATATTGAGTTTTGATGAGAAAAAAATCAGAGAGAAGAAATCATCGCGTTTTACGATACAGAGCCGCCGCCAAGCCTGAAACCTCTCGGGAGGGCTGATCTGGAGTCCGTTCGGGGCTCCGGAGAGGAGGATTCGTCGTCGTCGTCATCATCAACCATCCTCCATCACCAATTTCATGATGCTCACCGCCGTGCGTGAGTAATTTCATCGTAGGCTTGCTAGACGGTGATGGGTTGGATGAGATTTATCATGTAATCGAGTTAGTTTTGTTAGGGTTTGATCCCTAGTATCCATTATGTTCTAAGATTGATGTTGCTATGACTTTGCTATGCTTAATGCTTGTCACTAGGGCCCGAGTGCCATGATTTCAGATCTGAACTATTATGTTCTCATGAATATATGTGAATTCTTGATCCTATCTTGCAAGTCTATAGTCACCTACTATGTGTTATGATCCGGCAACCCCGAAGTGACAATAATCGGGACCACTCCCGGTGATGACCATAGTTTGAGGAGTTCATGTATTCACTATGTGCTAATGCTTTGTTCCGGTTCTCTATTAAAAGGAGGCCTTAATATCCCTTAGTTTCCAATAGGACCCCGCTGCCACGGGAGGGTAGGACAAAAGATGTCATGCAAGTTCTTTTCCATAAGCACGTATGACTATATACGGAATACATGCCTACATTACATTGATGAATTGGAACTAGTTCTGTGTCCCCTATGTTATGACTGTTACATGATGAACCGCATCCGACATAATTATCCATCACTGATCCGGTGCCTACGAGTTTTCCATATACTGGTTTACGCTTATTTACTTTCCCGCTGCTACTGTTACAATCACTACAAAATACCAAAAACATTACTTTTGCTGTCTTTACTTTTGTTGCCGCTACCACCACTATCATATTACTTTGCTACTAAACACTTTGCTGCAGATACTAAGTTTCCAGGTGTGGTTGAATTGACAACTCAGCTGCTAATACTTGAGAATATTCTTTGGCTCCCCTTGTGTCGAATCAATAATTTTGGGTTGAATACTCTACCCTCGAAAGTTATTGCGATCCCCTATACTTGTGGGTTATCAAGACCTTTTTCTGGCGCCGTTGCCGGGGAGCATAGCTCTATTCTTTGAGTCACTTGGGATTTATATCTGCTGGACACTATGAAGAACTTGAGAGATCCAAAAACCAAGATCTATCCCTCAACTACGACGATAGGTAAGGAACTGCCATCTAGCTCTGCACTTGATTCACCTTCTGTTATGAGTAAGTTTGCGACACCTACATCTGCTTCTGCTATTCGTTCTGATATGTCGCATGTTATTGATGATGCCACTTCTGCTATGCATGATACTTATGATGAAACTGCTTCTATGCCTGATACTACTGTGCCCCTTAGTGAATTTCTTAATGAACAAATTGCTAGGGCTAGAGAAAAAGAAATTATTGAATCTGAATACGATGATGATAGTGATGATGAAAATATGCCTATTATTCCTGAGGGTTATCTTTTTGATATGGAATCTTCTGCCGCTATTTTTGCTTGCAAAGATAGATATGAGCTTAAGAGGTTATTAATTAAATGGAACAAAGAATCACTTAGAGATAAAATGAGACCTGGCCCTGCTTTTGCTACTTCACCTATATGTGTTCCTGATAAGGATTATGAATTCTCTGTTGATCCTGATATAATTAATTTGGTTGAATCTGATCCGTTTTATGGCTATGAATCTGAAACTATTGTGGCACATCTCACTAAGTTAAATGATATAGCTGCCCTGTTTACTAATGATGAGAGATCACGTTACCTTTATATACTCAAAATATTTCCGTTCTCATTAAAGGGTGATGCTAAGATATGGTTTAATTCTCTTGATCCTGGTTGTGTGCGTAGTCCCCGGGATATGATTTATTACTTCTCTGCTAAATATTTCCCTGCTCATAAGAAACAAGCTGCTTTGAGGGAAATATACAACTTTGTGCAAATTAAAGAAGAGAGTCTCCCACAAGCTTGGGGGAGGCTTCTCAAGCTACTTAATGCTTTGCCTGATCATCCTCTTAAGAAATCTGAAATACTTGATATCTTTTATAATGGACTAACCGATGCTTCCAGAGATTACCTGGATAGTTGTGCTGGTTCTCTTTTCAGGGAAAGAACACCGGATGAAGCTGAAATTCTATTGAATAATATGTTGACAAATGAAAATAATTGGGCACCTCCTGAGCCATCTCCTGCTCCAATTACTGAGCCTATTCCTAAACCAAATCCGAAGAAGAGAGGTGTTCTATTTCTCAGTCCCGAAGATATGCAAGAGGCAAAGAAATCTATGAAAGAAAAAGGTATTAAAGCTGAAGACGTTAAGAATTTACCTCCTATTGAAGAAATACATGGTCTTAATATACCGCCTGTTGAAGAAACATATGATCTTAATTATTTATTTACTGAAGAACCTCCTGATCCCGATATCCCGACACAGGTAGTAAAGGTAAATTCTCTCTATATATATGATAAAGCTGAAGTCCCTCTTACTAAAATTGCTAGTTAGTGCTTGGATGAGTTTGATAACTTTATGTATAAGAAAGACGACTTCAATGCTTATTTTGGTAGACAATTAAAAGAAAATGCTTATATGATTAGACGCTTGGGTGATTATATGGCTTATATTAAAGGTGAACTTAAACTTGTTAGCAAACATGCTTCTATGGTTACCACTCAAGTAGAACAAGTACTTAAGGCTCAAAAAGAAGTGCTTGATGAAATGAATAGAAAGAAAAATGATTATGTTGTTAGAGTGGCTACTAGAACTGGTAGAATGACTCAGGAACCTTTGTATCCTGAAGGCCACCCTAAGAGAATCGAGCAAGATTCTCAAAGAAATAATATTGATGTTCCTAGTTCTTCTAAAAAGAAGAAGAAGAAAAATGATAGAACTGTGCAAACTTCTAGTGAACCTATTGCTGAACCACCTGATAATCCAAATGATATTTCTATGTCTGATGCTGAAACACAATCTGGTAATGAACATGAACCTAGTAAAAAATATTAATGATGATGTTCATGATGATGCTCAACCTAGTAATGATAATGATGTAGAAATTGAACCTGCTGTTGATCTTGATAACCCACAACCAAAGAATCAACGTTATGATAAAAGAGACTTTGTTGCTAGGAAACATGGTAAAGAAAGGGAACCTTGGGTTCAGAAACCCATGCCTTTTCCTCCAAAACCATCCAAGAAAAAGGATGATGAGGATTTTGAGCGCTTTGCTGAGATGATTAGGCCTATCTTTTTGCGTATGAGATTAACTGATGTGCTCAAAACAAATCCTTATGCTAAATATATGAAGGATATCATTACTAATAAAAGAAAGATACCGGAAGCTGAAAATTCCACCATGCTTGCTAATTATACTTTTAAGGGTGGAATACCAAAGAAACTTGGAGACCCCAGAGTACCTACTATACTTTGCTCCATTAAAAAGAATTATATTAAAACTGCTTTATGTGATCTTGGAGCCGGTGTTAGTGTCATGCCTCTCTCTTTATATCGTAGACTTGATTTGAATAAGCTGACACCTACTGAAATATCTTTGCAAATGGCTGATAAATCAACTGCTATACCTATCGGTATCTTTGAGGATATCCTTGTTGTGGTTGCAAACGTTACTATTTTAATGGACTTTGTTATACTTGATATTCCCGAGGATGATAGTATGTCTATTATTCTTGGAAGACCTTTTCTTAATACTGCAGGGGCTGATATTGATTGAAACAAAGGCAATGTCACTTTTCATGTTAATGGTAATGAGCATACGGTACACTTTCCGAGGAAACAACCTCAAGTTCATAGTATCAACTCTATTGGAAAAATTCCATCGATTATATTTGGAGGTTTTGAATTTCCTCTTCCTACTGTCAAGAAGAAATATGATATTCTTATTATTGGGGATGTGCATATCCCCGTTGAGGTAACTTAGTGTTATTCGAAATTTCTCCAGTTTCATGATTATCGGAATGAGTTTGTTAACAAGACTTGATCAACCTTGTTAGTGGATTCTTTTTGATGAGCATGAGATGGATGAAACTAGAAGCACAACCTTCTGTACCCTCTCTATATTTTCTGTTATTTAGATTAAATAAAGTAAAATTAGTATTTTCCTGTCTGTTTCCTGACTTATCTGTGCAATATAAAAATATCCCGAAAATAAAAGTCCTCAGAATGACATGCCAATTTAATATGATTTTTTCGGGAATATTTGAGGATTTACTGTGCAAAAATTACCCCGGGATGAGCTGCCACCTGGCCACGAGGGTGGTGGGCGCGCCCCCCTATAGGGCGCGCCCCCTACCTCGTGGGCCCACGGTGGCCCTCCTCCACTTATCCCATCACCCATCTTCTTCCTCTATCTCACACAAACCCGAAAAACCAACTCAAGCACGAGTTCCAGCCACTTTTGCTGTGATTTTCGATTTCCTTGCTCAAAGCAACTCTCGCAAAACTGCTTGGGGAGATTGTTCCTTGGTATGTGAATCCTCCATTGGTCCAATTAGTTTCTGTTCTAGTGCTTTATTCTTTGCAAATTTGTGTTGCATAGGTGACCATGTTCTTGAGCTTGCATGTCAAATTTATATGGTTCCAAGTAGTTCTAATGCTTGATATAGGCTCTAGGCACTTGTAGGAGTAGTTGCTATCAGTTTTATTGAGTTTGGTTTACTTTTATTTTGAAGTTACTAAAAATTTCAGAATTTTTCAGAGAAAAACAATATGTTTAGGAAGATGTTCCAAGGTGGTTCCTCTAAGAAGCAAGGACCCAAAATTGCTATGCACGATGCTGACGAGGATCCACCAAGAGACGCTCCAGTACGGCCTTGTGAATGGCCGTCGGAAAATTTTATGGACCGTGCGGGAATTAAAGAAGAATTCAAATCATATTTGCGCAATGCCGGTCTTGAGGATTTTGAGGCTAATAAATGCCCCCAGTATCATGATCTCACAAGTTCATTTGTGAGGAGGTTTGAGTATTCATCTTCGCATAATTCTCCTTCAGTCATGTTTGATCTTTATGAAAAATCTTATACCATGGACTTAGAAGATTTCACTTCTGCTTGCGAACTTCCATCATGGGCAGTATTAGGGATCCCCCTAAATCTGAATTTAGAAACTTTCTTGCTAGTATAACTGTAGGGGAATCTAGAGATATAACACAGGCTACCATAGGGAGCATTCACTTTCCTGCTATACATTATTTTGCTCTTTTCATCGGTAGATGCATAAATGCTAAGGATGAAGCACGTCACATGTGTGTCCCTGATCTCAGCATTCTTAGGAGTGTTGTGTTTGGAGACCAATCTTATCATATGGGAGCCATTGTAGCTCGTAGGTTGCATCATAATAGACATAATGGAGATTTCTTTGGAGGAATTTATGCAACCGGCTTAGCTCATTTTCTTGAGATAGACATTTGTGAGGGTGATACCGAGTTGCCCCCTGCATATTTAGATTATAACTCTATGGCTTCGCACTAGTTTGTCGAGAGGCCTGAATCACCTCTCTTATATCGTTTATTTTTTGATAAACGACGTGTTTTCCGTATTACTCTCCCTGCTCCCGCCTTCTTTGATTCACAGACAAAAGGAAGATATGTTATTACTAGAGAGGAGGCAGAAGAGTACGAGAGGAGAGCGGAGGCAATCCGACTCCACGTTGCAGCTCAGCAGGCGATAACCGCTGCACATCAGTATGATCCCAACTATTCCTCCTCATCACAGTACGACCCCAACAACTATTATTATGGATATCCGCCAGGCCAGCCGTGGCCATAGACCAACTTAGGCCAAAAGCCTAAGCTTGGGGGAGTACGTATTTCTCACCGACATTACATTTATGTTCACACACACTCATTGCTAGATGTCGGTGCTCATACTTTTTCACTGTAATATCCATGCTAGTTTATTTTCTTTTTCCTGCTTTCTTCTTGTGTGTTTGTTAAACCTTAAAAAAACCAAAAAAATTAGTAGTAGTTTATTTTTCTGCTACAGTAGTAATAATTAAAAAGAAAACCCAAAAATATTTCCCGTTCTTCTTTTGCTTGTTGGGAGCTTTCCCGTGTAAATAGTTTTATTTCTTTTCTTTTCTTTGGGGGTCGGTAGGAGAAGACCATAATTAAATTGTTGAAGTGGCTCTTATATGCATTATTGTTGATTTAACCCAGAGCCCATATTGCCTTGTCTTCTCATGTTTATTGAATCTCGCAGATTCCAGCTTAGTCCAATGCACGTGCACTCTTATTATTATTCACACCGTTCGGTCGTGCAAGTGAAAGGCAATTATGATGATATATGATGGACTGACTGAGATGAGAAAAGCTGGTATGAACTCGACCTCTTTTGTTTTTGTAAATATGATGAGCCCGTCATTCTTGATTCAGCTTATTATGAATAAACATGTTTGCAATGACAATTAGAGATCAGAGTTGCTTGTGCCATGCTTGATTAGCTATGAGTTATAATGATTTACCTTGTATGCCGACATGCTATTGAGATGATTATGATGTGGTATGATGGGGTGGTATCCTCTTTTGAATGATTTAAGTGACTTGACTTGGCACATGTTCACGCATGTAGTTGAAACAAAATCAACATAGCCTTCATGATATTTATGTTCATGGTGGATTATATCCTACTCATGCTTGCATCCAATGTTTATTAATTTTAATGCATGTACATGGCTGTTGTCGCTCTCTAGTTGGTCACTTCCCAGTCTTTTGCTAGCCTTCACCTGTACTAAGCGGGAATACTGCTTGTGCATCCAATCCCTTAAACCTCAAAGTTATTCCAGATGAGTCCACTATACCTTCCTATATGCGGTATCTACCTGCCGTTCCAAGTAAATTTGTATGTGCCAAACTCTAAACCTTCAAATAAACATTCTTTTTTGTATGCTCGAATAGCTCATGTATCAACAAGGGTTGTCCTTATCTTCCATGTTAGGCGGGTTATTCTCAAGAGGAGTGGACTCCGCTCCTCACTCACGAGAAAATGGCTGGTCACCGGGATGCCCAGTCCCATGCTTTATGCAAACTAAATCAAAATTAGTTGCAAACAAAACTCCCCCTGGGACCTGATGTATGTTGGAGGCACTCGTTGTTTCAAGCAAGCCATGGATTGATGCTTGTTGGTGGAGGGGGAGTATAAACTTTACCATTCTGTTTGGGAACCACCTATAATGTGTTTAGCATGGAAGATATCGCCATCTCTTAGTTGTTACGTTGACAATGAAAGTATACCGCTCAAAATACAATTTATCTCTATTTCAAAACCGAGATCTGGCACCTCTACAAATCCCTGCTTCCCTCTGCGAAGGGCCTGTCCATTTACTTTTATGTTGAGTCATCACCCTCTTATTAAAAAGCACTAGTTGGAGAGCACAGCCGTCATTTGCATTCATCACTGTTAATTTATATTAGGTATGACTATGATTGGATCTCTTTTACCATGAATTACAATGTCTAGTCAGTCCTTGATCTTTAAAGGTGCTCTGCATTTATGTTTTGCGGTCTCAGAAAGGGCTAGCGAGATACCATCTTGTTATATCATATTATGATTGTTTTGAGAAAGTGTTGTCATCCGAGATTTATTATTATGACTTGCTAGTTGATTATGCTATTGATATGAGTAATGATGAGACCTGAGAATTATTGCAAATGTGGTTAGTTATGATCTATGCTGAAAACTTGAATGCTGGCTTGACATAGTTACAACAACAAGAGCAAACAGAGTTTGTAAAAGTTTTTCTTTCTTTCTTTCAGTTTGTCAACTGAATTACTTAAGGACAAGCAAGGGTTTAAGCTTGGGGGAGTTGATACGTCTCTGTCGTATCTACTTTTCCAAACACTTTTGCCCTTATTTTGGACTCTAACTTGTATGATTTGAATGGAACTAACCCGGACTGACGTTGTTTTCAGCAGAATTACCATGGTGTTGTTTTATGTGCAGAAAACAAATATTCTCGGAATGACTTGAAACTCCACGGAACATCTTAGAAAAAACAATAAAAAATCCTCGCCAAAGATGAAGACTAGGGGGCCCACACCCTTCTCACGAGGGTGCCCCCCCCACTAGGGCGCGCCCCCCTACCTCGTGGGCCCCCTGTTGCGTCTCCGACTCCAACTCCACCTCCATATATTGAGTTTCGATGAGAAAAAAATCAGAGAGAAGAAATCATCGCGTTTTACGATACAGAGCCGCGGCCAAGCCTGAAACCTCTCGGGAGGGCTGATCTGGAGTTCGTTTGGGGCTCCGGAGAGGGGGATTCGTCGCCGTCATCATCATCAACCATCATCCATCACCAATTTCATGATGCTCACCGCCGTGCGTGAGTAATTCCATCGTAGGCTTGCTGGACGGTGATGGGTTGGATGAGATTTATCATGTAATCGAGTTAGTTTTGTTAGGGTTTGATCCCTAGTATCCATTATGTTCTGAGATTGATGTTGCTATGACTTTGCTATGCTTAATGCTTGTCACTAGGGCCCGAGTGCCATGATTTCAGATCTGAACCTATTATGTTTTCATGAATATATGTGAGTTCTTGATCCTATCTTGCAAGTCTATAGTCACCTACTATGTGTTATGATCTGGCAACCCCGAAGTGACAATAATCGGGACCACTCCCGGTGATGACCATAGTTTGAGGAGTTCATATATTCACTATGTGCTAATGCTTTGTTCCGGTTCTCTATTAAAAGGAGGCCTTAATATCCCTTAGTTTCCAATAGGACCCCGCTGCCACGGGAGGGTAGGACAAAAGATGTCATGCAAGTTCTTTTCCATAAGCACGTATGACTATATACGGAATACATGCCTATATTACATTCATGAATTGGAGCTAGTTCTTTGTCACCCTATGTTATGACTGTTACATGATGAACCGCATCCGGCATAATTATCCATCACTGATCCGGTGCCTACGAGTTTTCCATATACTGGTTTACGCTTATTTACTTTCCCACTGCTACTGTTACAATCACTACAAAATACCAAAAACATTACTTTTGCTGTCTTTACTTTTGTTGCCGCTACCACCACTATCATATTACTCTGCTACTAAACACTTTGCTGCAGATACTAAGTTTCCAGGTGTGGTTGAATTGACAACTCAGCTGCTAATACTTGAGAATATTCTTTGGCTCCCCTTGTGTCGAATCAATAATTTTGGGTTGAATACTCTACCCTCGAAAGCTGTTGCGATCCCCTATACTTGTGGGTTATCATCAACTAGACCTATCGATGGCGATCGAGGTGATCTGCTTCACGTCATCCGAGGAGCTGATGAGGTCAATCGCCCTCTTCTGTACCTGCATCTTAACCCGCCCCAAGTGTTAGTACCTGATTAACAAGCAAGACAACATTGTTAGACCAAGTTTCTTTTACAATATATGATAAGAAACTTCAGCAGAAGCACAGAAACGATAGCACATGGATATGTATAAGAAGACTCAATCGTTTACCAATGTCAGGCATCAAACTCTCGCAATCCTCTTCTAGAAACAACACTACCCAATGCAACTATATATAACAAACACATGCATTGTCACATGAGACAAAAACTAAGTGTTCATCATCATAAACAAACAGGGAGAAATTTTAGCTTAATTTAACCAAAAAATGTTGCTGCATACTCATAGGAATTGAACACCCAAAATTTCAAGATAACAGGCAGGATGAGAAAATGACAGTCTACTTGAGGGCATGGAAAACACTCGAGCGCACGCAACACATAACCCAACTAGAGCAGGAAAAGAGAAAATAGAATAGGAGTAAAGTTGAGGGCAAAATCCACTAACTATTAAACCAGAATAATCAGGAGAAGCACAAGTATTTGCAACATGGACTATCAGCGCAACATTGTGTGCAAATAAATATATAAATTGTTGCATACTTTGAAACATCCATTGGTATGTTATCATCTCATAGGCATGTTCCTTTTTTCATCTTTCAAGTGCATATGCAATGAAACATTGTTAATTAATCAAAGATGCAAATATCCGCCGATCATACAAGAAATAAATCTTGTTCCAAAATCTGGCAGAGCACAAGGCAAAAGGGAAAAGTCAAAAGGTGCAGAGAGAAGCAAAAGATGAAATCGTAACTAGGGTCGGACCTTGACGAGCAGCAGAGCAGCTCCATGGAGTTGGCGTTGGGGGCACGGAGCAGGCAGGCGTCGGTCTCCTCACGAGGTCCTGTCCAGGCGCGGTCTGGTCATCGTCATTGCATGTTTTATTTCCATTTCCTATCCTGATGACAGGAGGGGAGGAGGGATTCATACCACCCTCGTCAGGCAACTAGGGTTTCTTGCTACAAATTCTTCTCCGATGACCCATATGTGTCTTGGATCTATCAAAGCCGCCAAGGACGAGTCGAATGGTTCCTTACTGTGTTGTTTGCTTGGTGTATTCCTCCCATTTGAGATTCTTGAATCCTGGTGACAAACGAGACAGTGAGCGGCAAGTATACCTCATACTAACAAAATAAAGCATGTATTCTAGTAGTGATCTGGTAAAGTAGTGAAGTGGTAAAACAGTAAAGATCTGACAAAACAAACATGCTGAAATGTTTGGTGGAAGTCTGGTACATAAGCAGATTTATTTGCTTTCATATTTCTGCATCAATGAAGTACCCCATCTCATCTATTTCACCAACTAGCAAATAAAACAAGCAAGGTTTCATTGATTTTCTTCTCAGTAGTACGATCCAACTATTAACATTCGCAATACTACACCCTATTCTTAAAAATGGAAGGGGCTGATTAACTAAACCAAATGAGGCAGTGAGAGGTAAGCATGCCTTGTACTAACAAAATAAAGCATGGATTCCAATAGTGAACTAGTAAAATAGTAAAGATCCAACAAAACAAACATGCTGAAATGTGAAGTGGCAGTCCGGTACATTAGCAGATTTATTTGCAATCATATTTCTGTATCAATAAAGTACCAGGCCTATTTCACAGAAATATAATATTAACAAGCAAGGTTGGATTTTTTTGCTTCGCGGTAGATCCAACTATGACATACTGCTTTGCTTCTTTAGAATCATGGTAGGAATTCTTACTATGACCTTATTTAATACAGAGGACTCATTCCGTGTCTAATATTTTTGAATTCTTATTACTCCAACTAGTGCCAGTAAAAGGAAATCTACTTTTATCCATTTCAGCCAACCCTTTTGGATGCCTGACCATTTTTTAAGGATTAATACAACACACGAAAAATGGCATTGTAGTGTGTCACAAAAGGTTACATTGTAGCATGATACTTTCCTAGTATATGGCATTAAAATTAGATCCAAAGTTGTACAAGGCTGCACCAAAAAGAAATATTCCTACTGCTGGAGATCACAAGGCAAGGAAATGAAGAAATTTGATTTGGCACAAACACTTGAAAGGCCTTTAGATTCAGTTGTTACTACTGGTCAAGGGAAGAATAATAAAGTTGAAGGAAATATGCCCTAGAGGCAATAATAAGGTTATTATTTATTTCCTTATATCATGATAAATGTTTATTATTCATGCTAGAATTGTATTAACCGCAAACATAATACATGTGTGAATACATAGACAAACAGAGTGTCACTAGTATGCCTCTACTTGACTAGCTCGTTAATCAAAGATGGTTATGTTTCCTAACCATGAACAAAGAGTTGTTATTTGATTAACGAGGTCACATCATTAGTTGAATGATCTGATTGACATGACCCATTCCATTAGCTTAGCACCCGATCGTTTAGTATGTTGCTATTGCTTTCTTCATGACTTATACATGTTCCTATAACTATGATATTAGGCAACTCCCGTTTACCGGAGGAACACTTTGGGTACTACCAAACGTCAAAACATAACTGGGTGATTATAAAGGAGTACTACAGGTGTCTCCAATGGTACATGTTGGGTTGGCGTATTTCGAGATTAGGTTTTGTCACTCCGATTGTCGGAGAGGTATCTCTGGGCCCTCTCGGTAATGCACATCACATAAGCCTTGCAAGCATTACAACTAATATGTTGGTTGTGAGATGATGTATTACGGAACGAGTAAAGAGACTTGCCGGTAACGAGATTGAACTAGGTATTGGATACCGACGATCGAATCTCGGGCAAGTAACATACCGATGACAAAGGGAACAACGTATGTTGTTATGCGGTCTGACCGATAAAGATCTTCGTAGAATATGTAGGAGCCAATATGGGCATCCAGGTCCCGCTATTGGTTATTGACCGGAGACGTGTCTCGGTCATGTCTACATTGTTCTCGAACCCGTAGGGTCCGCACGCTTAAGGTTACGATGACAGTTATATTATGAGTTTATGCATTTTGATGTACCGAAGGTTGTTCGGAGTCCCGGATGTGATCACGGACATGACGAGGAGTCTCGAAATGGTCGAGAAGTAAAGATTGATATATTGGAAGCCTATGTTTGGATATCGGAAGTGTTCCGGGTGAAATCGGGATTTTACCGGAGTACCGGGAAGGTTACCGGAACCCCCCAGGAGCTAAATGGGCCATGATGGGCCTTAGTGGAAAAGAGAAGAGGCAGCCCTACATGGGCTGTGCGCCTCCCCCTTCCCCTAGTCCTATTAGGACTAGGAGAGGTGGCCGGCCCCCTCTCTCTCTTTTCCCCCTCCGCGAATCCTATTCCAACTAGGATTGGGGGGGGGGATCCTACTCCCAGAGGGAGTAGGAGTCTCCTGGCGCGCCACACCTTGGCCGGCCAGCCTCCCCCCCTCTAGTCCTTTATATACTGAGGCAGAGGCACCCTAGAACACACAAGTTGATCCACGTGATCTATTCCTTAGCCGTGTGCGGTGCCCCCAGCCACCATAGTCCTCGATAATACTGTAGCGGAGTTTAGGCGAAGCCCTGCTGCTGTAGTACATCAAGATCGTCACCACGCCGTCGTGCTGACGGAACTCTTCCCCGACACTTTGCTGGATCGGAGTCCGGGGATCGTCATCGAGCTGAACGTATGCTCAAACTCGGAGGTGCCGTAGTTTCGGTGCTTGATCGGTTGGATCGTGAAGACGTATGACTACTCCTCTACGTCGTGTCAGCGCTTCCGCAGTCGGTCTGCGTTGGGTATGTAGACAACACTCTCCCCTCTCGTTGCTATGCATCACATGATCTTGCGTGTGCGTAGGAAATTTTTTGAAATTACTACGAAACCCAACAGTGGCATCCGAGCCTAGGTTATTTATGTTGATGTTATATGCACGAGTAGAACACAAGTGAGTTGTGGGCGATATAAGTCATACTGCCTACCAGCATGTCATACTTTGGTTCGGCGGTATTGTTGGACGAGACGACCCGGACCAACCTTACGCGTACGCTTACGCGAGACCGGTTCCCCCGACGTGCTTTGCACACAGGTGGCTTGCGGGCGACTGTCTCTCCAACTTTAGTTGAACCAAGTATGGCTACACCCGGTCCTTGCGAAGGTTAAAACGGAGTCTATTTGACAAACTATCGTTGTGGTTTTGATGCGTAGGTGAGATTGGTTCTTGCTTAAAGCCCGTAGCAGCCACGTAAAACTTGCAACAACAAAGTAGAGGACGTCTAACTTGTTTTTGCAGGGCATGTTGTGATGTGATATGGTCAAGGCATGATGCTGAATTTTATTGTATGAGATGATCATGTTTTGTAACCGAGTTATCGGCAACTGGCAGGAGCCATATGGTTGTCGCTTTATTGTATGCAATGCAATCGCGATGTAATGCTTTACTACTAAACGGTAGTGATAGTCGTGGAAGCATAAGATTGGCGAGACGACAACGATGCTACGATGGAGATCAAGGTGCCGCGCCGGTGACGATGGTGATCATGACGGTGCTTCGGAGATGGAGATCACAAGCACAAGATGATGATGGCCATATCATATCACTTATATTGATTGCATGTGATGTTTATCCTTTTATGCATCTTATCTTGCTTTGATTGACGGTAGCATTATAAGATGATCTCTCACTAAATTATCAAGAAGTGTTCTCCCTGAGTATGCACCGTTGCCAAAGTTCGTCGTGCCCAGACACCACGTGATGATCGGGTGTGATAAGCTCTACGTCCATCTACAACGGGTGCAAGCCAGTTTTGCACACGCAGAATACTCAGGTTAAACTTGACGAGCCTAGCATATGCAGATATGGCCTCGGAACACGGAGACCGAAAGGTCGAGCGTGAATCATATAGTAGATATGATCAACATAACGATGTTCACCATTGAAAACTACTCCATCTCACGTGATGATCGGTTATGGTTTAGTTGATTTGGATCACGTAATCACTTAGAAGATTAGAGGGATGTCTATCTAAGTGGGAGTTCTTAAGTAATTTGATTAATTAAACTTAAACTTATCATGAACTTAGTACCTGATAGTATCTTGCTTGTTTATGTTGATTGTAGATAGATGGCTCGTGCTGTTGTTCCGTTGAATTTTAATGCGTTCCTTGAGAAAGCAAAGTTGAAAGATGATGGTAGCAATTATACGGACTGGGTCCGTAACTTGAGGATTATTCTCATTGCTGCTCAGAAGAATTACGTCATGGAAGCACCGCTGGGTGCCAGGCCTGCTGCTGGAGCAACACCAGATGTTATGAACGTCTGGCAGAGCAAAGCTGATGACTACTCGATAGTTCAGTGTGCCATGCTTTACGGCTTAGAATCGGGACTTCAACGACGTTTTGAACGTCATGGAGCATATGAGATGTTCCAGGAGTTGAAGTTAATATTTCAAGCAAATGCCCGGATTGAGAGATATGAAGTCTCCAATAAGTTCTATAGCTGCAAGATGGAGGAGAACAGTTCTGTCAGTGAGCATATACTCAAAATGTCTGGGTATAATAATCACTTGATTCAATTGGGAGTTAATCTTCCAGATGATGCGTCATTGACAGAATTCTCCAATCACTGCCACCAAGCTAAAAGAGCTTCGTGATGAACTATAATATGCAAGGGATGAACAAGACTATTCCCGAGCTCTTCGCAATGCTGAAAGCTGCGGAGGTAGAAATCAAGAAGGAGCATCAAGTGTTGATGGTTAACAAGACCACTAGTTTCAAGAAAAAGGGCAAAGGGAAGAAGAAGGGGAACTTCAAGAAGAACAGCAAGCAAGTTGCTGCTCAGGAGAAGAAACCCAAGTCTGGACCTAAGCCTGAAACTGAGTGCTTCTACTGCAAGCAGACTGGTCACTGGAAGCGGAACTGCCCCAAGTATTTGGCGGATAAGAAGGATGGAAAGGTGAACAAAGGTATATGTGATATACATGTTATTGATGTGTACCTTACTAGAGCTCGCAGTAGCACCTGGGTATTTGATACTGGTTCTGTTGCTAATATTTGCAACTCGAAACAGGGACTACGGAATAAACGGGCACTGGCAAAGGACGAGGTGACGATGCGCATGGGAAACGGTTCCAAAGTCGATGTGATCGCGGTCGACACGCTACCTCTACATCCACCTTCGGGATTAATATTAGACCTAAATAATTGTTATTTGGTGCCAGCGTTGAGCATGAACATTATATCTGGATCTTGTTTGATGCGAGACAGTTATTCATTTAAATCAGAGAATAATGGTTGTTCTATTTATATGAGTAATATCTTTTATGGTCATGCACCCTTGAAGAGTGGTCCATTTTTATTGAATCTCGATAGTAGTGACACACATATTCATAATGTTGAAGCCAAAAGATGCAGAGTTGATAATGATGGTGCAACTTATTTGTGGCACTGCCGTTTAGGTCATATCGGTGTAAAGCGCATGAAGAAACTCCATACTGATGGAATTTTGGAACCACTTGATTATGAATCACTTGGTACTTGCGAACCGTGCCTCATGGGCAAGATGACTAAAACACCGTTCTCCGGTACTATGGAGAGAGCAACAAATTTGTTGGAAATCATACATACAGATGTATGTGGTCCAATGAATATTGAGGCTCGTGGCGGATATCGTTATTTTCTCACCTTCACAGATGACTTAAGCAGATATGGGTATATCTACTTAATGAAACATAAGTCTGAAACATTTGAAAAGTTCAAAGAATTTCAGAGTGAAGTTGAAAATCATCGTAACAAGAAAATAAAGTTTCTATGATCTGATCGTGGAGGAGAATATTTGAGTTACGAGTTTGGTGTACATTTGAAACAATGCGGAATAGTTTCGCAACTCACGCCACCCGGAACACCACAGCGTAATGGTGTGTCCAAACGTCGTAATCGTACTTTACTAGATATGGTGCGATCTATGATGTCTCTTACTGATTTACCGCTATCGTTTTGGGGTTATGCTTTAGAGACGGCCGCATTCACGTTAAATAGGGCACCATCAAAATCCGTTGAGACGACACCTTATGAACTATGGTTTGGCAAGAAACCAAAGTTGTCGTTTCTGAAAGTTTGGGGCTGCGATGCTTATGTGAAAAAGCTTCAACCTGATAAGCTCAAACCCAAATCGGAGAAATGTGTCTTCATAGGATACCCAAAGGAGACTGTTGGGTACACCTTCTATCACAGATCCGAAGGCAGGACATTCGTTGCTAAGAATGGATCCTTTCTAGAGAAGGAGTTTCTCTCGAAAGAAGTGAGTGGGAGGAAAGTAGAACTTGACGAGGTAACCGTACCTGCTCCCTTATTGGAAAATAGTACATCACAGAAAACTGTTTCTGCGACATCTATACCAATTAGTGAGGAAGCTAATGATACTGATCATGAAACTTCAGGACAAGATACTACTGAACCTCGTAGATCAACCAGAGTGAGATCCGTGCCAGAGTGGTATGGTAATCCTGTTCTGGAAATCATGCTGCTAGATCATGATGAACCTACGAACTATGAAGAAGCGATGGTGAGCCCAGATTCCGCAAAATGGCTTGAAGCCATGAAATCTGAGATGGGATCCATGTATGAGAACAAAGTATGGACTTTGGTTGACTTGCCCGATGATCGGCAAGCAATTGAGAATAAATGGATCTTCAAGAAGAAGACTGACGCTGACGGTAATATTACTGTCTACAAAGCTCGACTTGTCGCAAAAGGTTTTCGACAAGTTCAAGGAGTTGACTACGATGAGACCTTCTCACCCGTAGCGATGCTTAAGTCTGTCCGAATCATGTTAGCAATTGCCGCATTTTATGATTATGAAATTTGGCAGATGGATGTCAAAACTGCATTCCTGAATGGATTTCTGGAAGAAGAGTTGTATATGATGCAACCGGAAGGTTTTGTCGATCCAAAGGGAGCTAATAAAGTGTGCAAGCTCCAGCGATCCATTTATGGACTGGTGCAAGCCTCTCGGAGTTGGAATAAACGCTTTGATAGTGTGATCAAAGCATTTGGTTTTATACAGACTTTCGGAGAAGCCTGTATTTACAAGAAAGTGAGTGGGAGCTCTGTAGCATTTCTGATATTATATGTGGATGACATATTGCTAATTGGAAATGATATAGAATTTCTGGATAGCATAAAGGGATACTTGAATAAGAGTTTTTCAATGAAAGACCTCGGTGAAGCTGCTTACATATTAGGCATTAAGATCTATAGAGATAGATCAAGACGCTTAATTGGACTTTCACAAAGCACATACCTTGACAAAATTTTGAAAAAGTTCAAAATGGATCAAGCAAAGAAAGGGTTCTAGCCTGTGTTACAAGGTGTAAAGTTGAGTCAGACTCAATGCCCGACCACTGTAGAAGATAGAGAGAAAATGAAAGATGTTCCCTATGCTTCAGCCATAGGCTCTATCATGTATGCAATGCTGTGTACCAGACCTGATGTGTGCCTTGCTATAAGTTTAGCAGGGAGGTACCAAAGTAATCCAGGAGTGGATCACTGGACAGCGGTCAAGAACATCCTGAAATACCTGAAAAGGACTAAGGATATGTTTCTCGTATATGGAGGTGACAAAGAGCTCCTCGTAAACGGTTACGTTGATGCAAGCTTCGACACTGATCCGGACGATTCTAAATCGCAAACCGGATACGTGTTTACATTAAACGGTGGAGCTGTCAGTTGGTGCAGTTCTAAACAAAGCGTCGTAGCGGGATCTACATGTGAAGCGGAGTACATAACTGCTTCGGAAGCAGCGAACGAAGGAGTCTGGATGAAGGAGTTCATATCCGATCTAGGTGTCATACCTAGTGCATCGGGTCCAATGAAAATCTTTTGTGACAATACTGGTGCAATTGCCTTAGCAAAGGAATCCAGATTTCACAAAAGGACCAAACACATCAAGAGACGCTTCAATTCCATCCGGGATCTAGTCCAGGTGGGAGACATAGAGATTTGCAAGATACATACGGATCTGAATGTTGCAGACCCGTTGACTAAGCCTCTTCCACGAGCAAAACATGATCAGCACCAAAGCTCCATGGGTGTTAGAATCATTACAGTGTAATCTAGATTATTGACTCTAGTGCAAGTGGGAGACTGAAGGAAATATGCCCTAGAGGCAATAATAAAGTTATTATTTATTTCCTTATATCATGATAAAGGTTTATTATTCATGCTAGAATTGTATTAACCAGAAACATAATACATGTGTGAATACATAGACAAACAGAGTGTCACTAGTATGCCTCTACTTGACTAGCTCGTTAATCAAAGATGGTTATGTTTCCTAACCATGGACAAAGAGTTGTCATTTGATTAACGGGATCACATCATTAGTTGAATGATCTGATTGACATGACCCATTCCATTAGCTTAGCACCCGATCGTTTAGTATGTTGCTATTGCTTTCTTCATGACTTATACATGTTCCTATGACTATGAGATTATGCAACTCCCGTTTGCCGGAGGAACACTTTGTGTGCTACCAAACGTCACAACGTAACTGGGTGATTATAAAGGTGCTCTACAGGTGTCTCCGATGGTACTTGTTGAGTTGGCATATGATCGAGATTAGGATTTGTCACTCCGATTGTCGGAGAGGTATCTCTGGGCCCTCTCGGTAATGCACATCACTATAAGCCTTGCAAGCATGTGACTAATGAGTTAGTTGCGGGATGGTATTACGGAACGAGTAAAGAGACTTGCCGGTAACGAGATTGAACTAGGTATGAGATACCGACGATCGAATCTCGGGCAAGTAACATACCGATGACAAAGGGAACAACGTATGTTGTTATGCGGTTGACCGATAAAGATCTTCGTAGAATATGTAGGAGCCAATTTGGGCATCCAGGTTCCGCTATTGGTTATTGACCGGAGACATGTCTCGGTCATGTCTACATTTGTTCTCGAACCCGTAGGGTCCGCACGCTTAAGGTTACGATGACAGTTATATTATGAGTTTATAGCATTTTGATGTACCGAAGGTTGTTCGGAGTCCCGGATGTGATCACGGACATGACGAGGAGTCTCGAAATGGTCGAGACGTAAAGATTGATATATTGGAAGCCTATGTTTGGATATCGGAAGTGTTCCGGGTGAAATCGGGATTTTACCGGAGTACCGGGAAGGTTACCGGAACCCCCCGGGAGCTAAATGGGCCATGATGGGCCTTGGTGGAAAAGAGAAGAGGCAGCCCTACATGGGCTGCGCCTCCCCCTTCCCCTAGTCCTATTAGGACTAGGAGAGGTGGCCGGCCCCCTCTCTCTCTTTTCCCCCTCCGCGAATCCTATTCCAACTAGGATTGGGGGGGGGGGGGAATCCTACTCCCAGAGGGAGTAGGACTCTCCTGGCGCCACCCTTGGCCGGCCAGCCTCCCCCCCTCTAGTCCTTTATATACTGAGGCAGGAGGCACCCTAGACACACAAGTTGATCCACGTGATCTATTCCTTAGCCGTGTGCGGTGCCCCCCCCACCATAGTCCTCGATAATACTGTAGCGGAGTTTAGGCGAAGCCCTGCTGCTGTAGTGCATCAAGATCATCACCACGCCGTCGTGCTGACGGAACTCTTCCCCGACACTTTGCTGGATCGGAGTCCGGGGATCGTCATCGAGCTGAACGTGTGCTCGAACTCGGAGTGCGTAGTTTCGGTGCTTGATCGGTTGGATCGTGAAGACGTACGACTACTTCCTCTACGTTGTGTCAACGCTTCCGCAGTCGGTCTGCGTGGGTACGTAGACAACACTCTCCCCTCTCGTTGCTATGCATCACCATGATCTTGCGTGTGCGTAGGAAATTTTTTGAAATTACTACGAAACCCAACAGTAGGGGCGCGCCCTCCACCCTCGTGGGCCCCCTGTTGCTCCACCGACGTACTCCTTCCTCCTATATATACCTACGTACCCCCAAACGATCAGATACGGAGCCAAAACCCTAATTCCACCGCCGTAACTTTCTGTATCCACGAGATCCCATCTTGGGGCCTGTTGGAGCTCCGCCGGAGGGGGCATCGATCACGGAGGGCTTCTACATCAACACCATAGCCTCTCCGATGAAGTGTGAGTAGTTTACTTCAGACCTACGGGTCCATAGTTAGTGGCTAGATGGCTTCTTCTCTCTTTTTGGATCTCAATACAATGTTCTCCTCTCTTGTGGAGATCTATTCGATGTAATCTTCTTTTTGCGGTGTGTTTGTTGAGATCGATGAATTGTGGGTTTATGATCAGGTTATCTATGAACAATATTTGAATCTTCTCTGAATTCTTTTATGTATGATTGGTTATCTTTGCAAGTCTCTTCGAATTATCAGTTTGGTTTGGCCTACTAGATTGATCTTTCTTGCAATGGGAGAAGTGCTTAGCTTTGGGTTCAATCTTGCGGTGTCCTTTCCCAGTGACAGTAGGGGTAGCAAGGCAACGTATTGTATTGTTGCCATCGAGGATAACAAGATGGGGTTTTCTTCATATTGCATGAGTCTATCCCTCTACATCATGTCATCTTGCTTAAGTGTTACTCTGTTTTTAACTTAATACTCTAGATGCATGCTGGATAGCGGTCGATGAGTGGAGTAATAGTAGTAGATGCAGGCAGGAGTCGGTCTACTTGTCTCGGACGTGATGCCTATATACATGATCATACCTAGATATTCTCATAACTATGCTCAATTCTGTCAATTGCTCAACAGTAATTTGTTCACCCACCGTAGAATACTTATGCTCTGAGAGAAGCCACTAGTGAAACCTATGGCCCCCGGGTCTATCTTTATCATATCAATCTCCTACTACCTTAGTTATTTACTTTGCTATTTTACTTTGCCTTTATTTTACTTTGCATCTTTATCATAAAAATACCAAAAATATTATCTTATCATATCTATCAGATCTCACTCTCGTAAGTGGCCCTATAGGGATTGACAACCCCTATTTGCGTTGGTTGCGAGGATTTATTTGTTTTGTGCAGGTACGAGGGACTCGCGCGTAGCCTCCTACTGGATTGATACTTGGTTCTCAAAAACTGAGGGAAATACTTACGCTACTTTTTGCTGCATCATCCCTTCCTCTTCGGGGAAAACCAACGCAGTGCTCAAGAGGTAGCAATGGCGTTCTTGTAGGGCGACGGGAGGATGGTTGGTGGGATTATATGTAATCGAGTTAGTTTTGTTAGGGTTTGATCCCTAGTATCCACTATGTTCTGAGATTGATGTTGCTATGACTTTGCTATGCTTAATGCTTGTCACTAGGGCCGAGTGCCATGATTTCAGATCTGAACCTATTATGTTTTCATCAATATATGAGTGTTCTTGATCCTATCTTGCAAGTCTATAGTCACCTATTATGTGTTATGATCCGTTAACCCCGAAGTGACAATAATCGGGATACTTACCGGTGATGACCGTAGTTTGAGGAGTTCATGTATTCACTATGTGTTAATGTTTTGTTCCGGTTCTCTATTAAAAGGAGGCCTTAATATCCCTTAGTTTCCGTAAGGACCCCGCTGCCACGGGAGGGTAGGACAAAAGATGTCATGCAAGTTCTTTTCCATAAGCACGTATGACTATATTCGGAATACATGCCTACATTATATCAATTGAACTGGAGCTAGTTCTGTGTCACCCTAGGTTATGACTGTTACATGATGAACCGCATCCGGCATAATTCTCCATCACCGATCCATTGCCTACGAGCTTTCCATATATTGTTCTTCGCTTATTTACTTTTCCTTTGCTATTGCTATCATCACTACAAATTACCAAAAACATTACTTTTGCTACGTTACCTTTTGCTACCGTTACCACTACTATCATATTACTTTGCTACTAAATACTTGCTGCAGATATTAAGTTTCCAGGTGTGGTTGAATTGACAACTCAGCTGCTAATACTTGAGAATATTCTTTGGCTCCCCTTGTGTCGAATCAATAAATTTGGGTTGAATACTCTACCCTCGAAAACTGCGATCCCCTATACTTGTGGGTTATCAAGTATCCTATGAAGACACATTTCTCCGATTTGGTTTCGAGCTTATCAGGTTGAAGCTTTTTCACATAAGCATCGCAGCCCCAAACTTTAAGAAATGACACTTGGGTTTCTTGCCAAACCACAGTTCATAAGGTGTCGTCTCAACGATTTCGATGGTGCCCTATTTAACGTGAATGCAGCCGTCTCTAAAGCATAACCCCAAAACGATAGCGGTAAATCAGTAAGAGACATCATAGATCGCACCATATCTAATAAAGTGCGGTTACGACATTCGGACACACCATTACGCTGTGGTGTTCCAGGTGGCGTGAGTTGCGAAACTATTCCGCATTGTTTCAAATGAAGACCAAACTCATAACTCAAATATTCACCTCCACGATCAGATCGTAGAAACTTAATTTTCTTGTTACAATGATTTTCCACTTCACTCTGAAATTCTTTGAACTTTTCAAATGTTTCAGACTTATGTTTCATCAAGTAGATATACCCATATCTGCTCAAATCATCTATGAAGGTCAGAAAATAACGATACCCGCGAGCATCAACACTCATCGGACCGCATACATCAGTATGTATTATTTCCAATAAGTCTGTTGCTCGCTCCATTGTTCCGGAGAATGGAGTTTTAGTCATCTTGCCCATGAGGCATGGTTCGCAAGCATCAAGTGATTCATAATCAAGTGATTCCAAAAGCCCATCAGTCTGGAGTTTCTTCATGCGCTTTACACCAATATGACCTAAACGGCAGTGCCACAAATAAGTTGCACTATCATTATTAAACTTGTATCTTTTGGCTTCAATATTATGAATATGTGTATCACTACTATCGAGATTCAACAAAATAGACCACTCATCAAGGGTGCATGACCATAAAAGATATTACTCATATAAATAGAACAACCATTATTCTCTGATTTAAATGAATATCGTCTCGCATCAAACAAGATCCAGATATAATGTTCATGCTTAACGCTGGCACCAAATAACAATTATTTAGGTCTAAAACTAATCCCGAAGGTAGATGTAGAGGTAGCGTGCCGACGATCACATCGACTTTGGAACCATTTCCCACGCATCGTCACCTCGTCCTTAGCCAATCTTTGCTTAATCCGTAGCCCCTGTTTCGAGTTGCAAATATTAGCAACAGAACCAGTATCAAATACCCAGGCACTACTGCGAGCATTAGTAAGGTACACATCAATAATATGTATATCAAATATACCTTTCACTTTGCCATCCTTCTTATCCGCCAAATACTTGGGGCAGTTCCGCTTTCCAGTGACCAGTCCCTTTGCAGTAGAAGCACTCAGTCTCAGGCTTAGGTCCAGACTTGGGCTTCTTCACTTGAGCAGCAACTTGCTTGCGTTCTTCTTGAAGTTCCCCTTCTTCCCTTTACCCTTTTTCTTGAAACTGTGGTCTTGTTGACCATCAACACTTGATGCTCCTTCTTGATTTCTACCTCCGCAGCCTTTAGCATTGCGAAGAGCTCGGGAATTGTCTTATCCATCCCTTGCATATTAGTTCATCACGAAGCTCTTGTAGCTTGGTGGCAGTGATTGGAGAATTCTGTCAATGACGCAATCATCTGGAAGATTAACTCCCATCTGAATCAAGTGATTATTATACCCAGACATTTTGAGTATATGCTCACTGACAGAACTGTTCTCCTCCATCTTGCAGCTATAGAACTTATTGGAGACTTCATATCTCTCAATCCGGGCATTTGCTTGAAATATTAACTTCAACTCCTGGAACATCTCATATGCTCCATGACGTTCAAAACGTCGTTGAAGTCCCGATTCTAAGCTGTAAAGCATGTCACACTGAACTATCGAGGAGTCATCAGCTTTGCTCTGCCAGACGTTCATAACATCTGGTGTTGCTGCTGCAGCAGGCCTGGCACCCAGCGGTGCTTCCAGGACGTAATTCTTCTTTGCAGCAATGAGGATAATCCTCAAGTTACGGACCCAGTCCGTGTAATTGCTACCATCATCTTTCAACTTTGCTTTCTCAAGGAACGCATTAAAATTCAACGGAACAACAGCACGGGCCATCTATCTACAATCAAACATACATGAGCAAGATACTATCAGGTACTAAGTTCATGATAAATTTAAGTTCAATTAGTCAAATTACTTAAAGAACACCCACTTAGATAGACATCCCTCTAATCCTCTAAGTGATCACGTGATCCAAATCAACTAAACCATGCCGATCATCACATGAGATGGAGTAGTTTCATTGGTGAACATCACTATGTTGATCATATCTACTATATGATTCACGCTTGACCTTTCGGTCTACGTGTTCCGAGGCCATATCTGTATATGCTTGGCTCGTCAAGTATAACCTGAGTATTCCGCGTGTGCAACTGTTTTGCACCCGCTGTATTTGAACGTAGAGCCTATCACATCCGATCATCACGTGGTGTCTCAGCACGAAGAACTTTCGCAACGGTGCATACTCAGGAAGAACACTTCTTGATAATTTAGTGAGAGATCATCTTATAATGCTACCGTCAATCAAAGCAAGATAAGATGCATAAAAGATAAACATCACATGCAATCAATATAAGTGATATGATATGGCCATCATCATCTTGTGCCTGTGATCTCCATCTCCGAAGCACCGTCATGATCACCATCGTCATCGGCGCGACACCTTGATCTCCATCGCAGCATCGTTGTCGTCTCGCCAATTTTATGCTTCCACGACTATCTCTACCGCTTAGTGATAAAGTAAAGCATTACAGCGCGATTGCATTGCATACAATAAAGCGACAACTATATGGCCCCTGCCAGTTGCCGATAAATCGGTTACAAAACATGATCATCTCATACAATAAAATTTAGCATCATGTCTTGACCATATCACATCACAACATGCCCTGCAAAAACAAGTTAGACGTCCTCTACTTTGTTTGTTGCAAGTTTTACGTGGCTGCTACAGGCTTAAGCAAGAACCAATCTTACCAACGCATCAAAACCACAACGATAGTTTGTCAAGTTGATGCCGTTTTAACCTTCGCAAGGACCGGGCGTAGCCACACTCGGTTCAACTAAAGTTGGAGAAACAGTCACCCGCAAGCCACCTATGTGCAAAGCACGTCGGGAGAACCGGTCTCGCGTAAGCGTACGCGTAATGTCGGTCCGGACCGCTTCATCCAACAATACCGCCGAACCAAAGTATGACATGCTGGTAGGCAGTATGACTTATATCGCCCACAACTCACTTGTGTTCTACTCGTGCACATAACATCAAACCATAAAACTTAGGCTCGGATGCCACTGTTGGGGAACGTAGTAATTTCAAAATTTTCTTACGCACATGCAAGATCATGGTGATGCATAGCAACGAGGGGAGAGTGTGATCTACGTACCCTTGTAGATCGACAACGGAAGCGTTTGGTTGATGTAGTCGTACGTCTTCACGGCCCGACCGATCAAGCACCGAAACTACGGCACCTCCGAGTTTTAGCACACGTTCAGCTCGATGACGATCCCCGGACTCCGATCCAGTAAAGTGTCGAGGAAGAGTTCCGTCAGCACGACGGCATGGTGACGATCTTGATGTACTACTGTCGCAGGGCTTCGCCTAAGCACCGCTACAATATTATCGAGGACTATGGTGGCAGGGGGCGCCGCACACGGCTAAGAATAAGATCACGTGGATCAACTTGTGTGTCTCTGGGGTTCCCCTGCCTCCGTATATAAAGGATCAAGGGGGGGGGTGCGGCCGGCCTAGGAGAGGCGCGCCAGGAGGAGTCCTACTCCCTCTGGGAGTAGGATTCCCCCCCTCCCAATCCTAGTTGGAATAGGATTCGCGGAGGGGGAAAAAGAGAGAGGGGGGCCGGCCCCCTCTCCTTGTCCTATTCGGACCAAGGGAGGGGAGGGGCGCGCGGCCCATCTTGGGCTGCCCCTTCTCTTTTCTACTAAGGCCCACTAAGGCCCATATAGCTCCCGGGGGGTTCCGGTAACCTCCCGGTACTCCGGTAAAATCCCGATTTCACCCGAAACACTTCCGATATCCAAACATAGGCTTCCAATATATCAATCTTTATGTCTCGACCATTTCGAGACTCCTCGTCATGTCCGTGATCACATCCGGGACTCCGAACAACCTTCGGTACATCAAAACGTATAAACTCATAATATAACTGTCATCGAAACCTTAAGCGTGCGGACCCTACGGGTTCGAGAACAATGTAGACATGACCGAGACACGTCTCCGGTCAATAACCAATAGCGGGACCTGGATGTTGGAAATATGCCCTAGAGGCAATGATAAATTAGTTGTTATTATATTTCCTTGTTCATGATAATCGTTTATTATCCATGCTATAATTGTATTGATAGGAAACTCAGATACATGTGTGGATACATAGACAACACCATGTCCCTAGTAAGCCTCTAGTTGACTAGCTCGTTGATCAATAGATGGTTACGGTTTCCTAACCATGGACATTGGATGTCGTTGATAACGGGATCACATCATTAGGAGAATGATGTGATGGACAAGACCCAATCCTAAGCATAGCACTAGATCGTGTAGTTCGTATGCTATAGCTTTTCTAATGTCAAGTATCATTTCCTTAGACCATGAGATTGTGCAACTCCCGGATACCGTAGGAATGCTTTGGGTGTATCAAACGTCACAACGTAACTGGGTGACTATAAAGGTGCATTACAGGTATCTCCGAAAGTATCTGTTGGGTTGGCACGAATCGAGACTGGGATTTGTCACTCCGTGTAAGCGGAGAGGTATCTCTGGGCCCACTCGGTAGGACATCATCATATGCGCAATGTGACCAAGGAGTTGATCATGGGATGATGTGTTACGGAACGAGTAAAGAGACTTGCCGGTAACGAGATTGAACAAGGTATCGGGATACCGACGATCGAATCTCGGGCAAGTATCGTACCGACTAGACAAAGGGAATTGTATACGGGATTGATTAAGTCCTTGACATCGTGGTTCATCCGATGAGATCATCGTGGAACATGTGGGAGCCCAACATGGGTATCCAGATCCCGCTGTTGGTTATTGACCGGAGAACGTCTCGGTCATGTCTGCATGTCTCCCGAACCCGTAGGGTCTACACACTTAAGGTTCGATGACGCTAGGGTTATAAAGGAAGTTTGTATATGGTAACCGAATGTTGTTCGGAGTCCCGGATGAGATCCCGGACGTCACGAGGAGTTCCGGAATGGTCCGGAGGTAAAGATTTATATATGGGAAGTCCTGTTTTGGTCACCGGAAGAGATTCGGGGTTTATCGGTAACGTACCGGGACCACCAGGAGGGTCCCGGGGGGTCCACCAAGTGGGGCCACCAGCCCCGGGGGGCCACATGGGCTGTGGGGAGTGTTCCTTGGCCTACATGGGCCAAGAGCACCAGCCCCACTAAGGCCCATGCGCCTAAGAGATGGAGAGGGGGCAAACCCTAATGGGATATGGGCCTTAGGGCCCATATTGGTGCGCCTCCCTCTCCCATCCCCTCTTGGCCGCCACCCTTGTTCCCCATCTAGGGCTTCCGCCCCCCCTAGGGGTGGGAACCCTAGAGGGGGCGCAGCCCCTCCCCTTCCCTATATATATTGAGGCATTGGGCTGCCCACAACACGCGATTCGATCTCTCGTTGGTGCAGCCCTACATCTCTCTCTCCCTCCTCTTCTGTGGTGCTTAGCGAAGCCCTGCAGGATTGCCACGCTCCTCCATCACCACCACGCCGTTGTGCTGCTGTTGGATGGAGTCTTCCTCAACCTCTCCCTCTCTCCTTGCTGGATCAAGGCGTGGGAGACGTCACCGGGCTGCACGTGTGTTGAACGCGGAGGTGCCATGCGTTCGGCACTTGGTCATCGGTGATTTGAATCACGACGAGTACGACTCCATCAACCCCGTTCACTTGAACGCTTCCGCTTAGCGATCTACAAGGGTATGTAGATGCACTCTCCTTCCCCTCGTTGCTGGTCTCTCCATAGATAGATCTTAGTGACACGTAGGAAAATTTTGAATTTCTGCTACGTTCCCCAATAGTGGCATCATGAGCTAGGTCTATTGCGTAGATTCTATGCACGAGTAGAACACAAAGTAGTTGTGGGTGTTGATTTTGTTCAATATGCTTGCCGTTACTAGTCTTATCTTGATTCGGCGGCATCGTGGGATGAAGCGGCCCGGACCAACCTTACACGTACGCTTACGTGAGACCGGTTCCACCGACAAACATGCACTAGTTGCATAAGGTGGCTGGCGGGTGTCTGTCTCTCCCACTTTAGTCGGATCGGATTCGATGAAAAGGCTCCTTATGAAGGGTAAATAGCAATTGGCATATCACGTTGTGGTTTTGCGTAGGTAAGAAACGTTCTTGCTAGAAACCCATAGCAGCCACGTAAAACATGCAACAACAATTAGAGGACGTCTAACTTGTTTTTGCAGGGTATGCTATGTGATGTGATATGGCCAAAGGATGTGATGAATGATATATGAGATGTATGAGATTGATCATGTTCTTGTAATAGGAATCACGACTTGCATGTCGATGAGTATGACAACCGGCAGGAGCCATAGGAGTTGTCTTAATTTATTTATGACCTGCGTGTCAACATAAACGTCATGTAATTACTTTACTTTATTGCTAACCGTTAGCTGTAGTAGTAGAAGTAATAGATGACGTGACAACTTCATGGAGACACGATGATGGAGATCATGGTGTCATGCCGGTGACGATGATGATCATGGAGCCCCAAGATGGAGATCAAAGGAGCTATATGATATTGGCCATATCATGTCACTATTATTTGATTGCATGTGATGTTTATCATGTTTATACATCTTGTTTGCTTAGAACGACGGTAGTAAATAAGATGATCCCTCATTAAAATTTCAAGAAGTGTTCTCCCCTAACTGTGCACCGTTGCTACAGTTCGTCGTTTCGAAGCACGCCGTGATGATATGGTGTGATAGATCCTTACGTTCACATACAACGGGTGTTGACGAGCCTAGCATGTACAGACATGGCCTCGGAACAAAGCAAAAACACGTGGGGTTAACTTGACGAGCCTAGCATGTACAGACATGGCCTCGGAACACAGAGACCGAAAGGTCGAGCATGAGTCGTATGGTAGATACGATCAACATGATGATGTTCACCGACGTTGACTAGTCCGTCTCACGTGATGATCGGACACGGCCTAGTTCACTCGGATCATGTAATCACTTAGATGACTAGAGGGATGTCTATTTAAGTGGGAGTTCATAAGATGAACTTAATTATCCTGAACATAGTCAAAAGAATTTTGCAAATTATGTCGTAGCTCACGCTATAGTTCTACTGTTTAGATATGTTCCTAGAGAAAAATTAGTTAAAAGTTGATAGTAGCAATTATGCGGACTAGGTCCGTAAACCGAGGATTGTCCTCATCGCTTCATAGAAGGCTTATGTCCTTAATGCACCGCTCAGTGTGCTGAACCTCGAACGTCGTCTGTGGATGTTGCGAACATCTGACATACACGTTTTGATAACTACGTGATAGTTCAGTTGAACGGTTTAGAGTTGAGGTACCGAAGACGTTTTTGAAACGTCGCAAAACATATGAGATGTTTTGAGGGCTGAAATTGGGATTTCAGGCTCGTGCCCACGTCAAGAGGTATAAGACCTCCGACGATTTTCTTAGCCTGCAAACTAAGGGAGAAAAGCTCAATTGTTGAGCTTGTGCTCAGATTGTCTGAGTACAACAATCATTTGAATCATGTGGGAGTTGATCTTCTAGATGAGATAGTGATGTTTCTCCGAAGTCATTACCACCAAGCTGCTAGAGCTTCGTGATGAACTATAATATATCAAGGACATATATGATGACCCTTGAGATATTCGCGATGTTTGACACCGCGAAAGTAGAAATCAAGAAGGAGCATCAATTGTTGATGGTTGGTGAAACCACTGGTTTCAAGAAGGGCAAGGGAACAAAGGGATGCTTCATGAAACGGCAAATCAGCTGCTTCTCTAGTGAAGAAACCCAAGGTTGAACCCAAACCCGAGACTAAGTGCTTCTGTAATAAAGGGGAACAGCCACTGGAGCAGAATTACCCTAGATACTTGGTAGATGAGAAGGCTGGCAAGGTCGATAGAAGTATATTGGATATACATTGTGTTAAGGTGTACTTTACTAGTACTCCTAGTAGCACCAGGGTATTATATACCGGTTCGGTTGCTAAGTGTTAGTAACTCGAAATAAAAGCTACGGAATAAACGGAGACTAGCTAAAGGTGAGCTGACGATATGTTTTGGAAGTGTTTCCAATGTTGATATGATCAAGCATCGCACGCTCCCTCTACCATCGAGATTGGTGTTTGCGTTGAGCATAGACGTGATTGGATTATGTCTACCGCAATACGGTTATTCATTTAAGGAGAATAATGGTTACTCTGTTTATTTGAATAATACCTTCAATGGTCTTGCACCTATAATGAATGGTTTATTGAATCTCGATCGTAGTGATACACATGTTCATGCCAAAAGATAGTAATGATAGTACCACCTACTTGTGGCACTGCCACGTAAGTCATATCGGTATAAAACGCATGAAGAAGCTCCATGTTGATGGATCTTTGGACTCACTCATTTTTGAAAAGTTTGAGACATGCAAACCATGTCTATTGGTGTATATGCATGAAGAAACTCCATGCAAATGGACCGTTTGAACTCACTTGATTTTGAATCACTTGAGACATGCAAACCATGCCACATGGGCAAGATGACTGAAAGCCTCGTTTCCAGTAAAATGGAACTAGAAAGCAACTTGTTGGAAGTAATACATTTTGATGTGTGCAATCCAATGAGTGCTGAGGCATGTAGTGGATATCGTTATGTTCTTACTTCACAGATGATTTGAGTAGATGTTGAGTATATTTACTTGATGAATCACGAGTCTGAATTATTGAAAGGTTCAAGTAAGCTCAGGGTGAAGTTGAAAGATCATCGTGACAAGAGGATAAAAGATCTATGATATGATCATAGAGATGAATATCTGAATTGCGAGTTTGGCACAGAATTAAGACATTGTGGAAATTGTTTCACAACTGATACAGCCTGGAACACCATAGTGTGATGGTGTGTCCGAACATCATAACTGCACCCTATTGGATATGATGCATACCATGATGTCTCTTATCGAATTACCACGATAGTTTATGGGTTAGGCATTAGAGACAACCACATTCACTTTAAATAGGGCACCACGTAATTCCAATGATATGACACCGTATGAACTATGGTTTAGAGAAACCTAAGCTGTCATTTCTTAAAAGTTTGGGGCTGCGACGCTTATGTGAAAAAGTTTCAGGCTGATAAGCTCGAACCCAAAGCGGATAAATGCATCTTCATAGGACACCCAAAACAGTTGGGTATACCTCCTGTCTTAGATCCGAAAGCAATAAGGGATTGTTTCTAGAATCGGGTCCTTTCTCGAGGAAAAGTTTCTCTCGAAAGAATTGAGTGGGAGGATGGTGGAGACTTGATGAGGTTATTGAACCGTCACTTCAACTAGTGTATAGCAGGGCACAAAGAGTTGTTCCTGTGGCACCTACACCAATTGAAGTGGAAGCTTATGATATTTGATCATGAGACTTCGGATCAAGTCACTCCCAAACCTCGTGGGATGACAAGGATGCGTACTACTTCAGAGTGGTACGTAATCCTGTCTTGGAAGTCATGTTGCTAGACAACAATGAACCTACGAGCTATGGAGAAGCGATGGTGGGCCTGGATTCCGATAAATGGCTTGAGGCCATATAATCCGAGAGAGGTTCCATGTATGAAAACAAAGTGTAGACTTTGGAAGAACTACTTGATGGTCGTAAGGCTGTTGAGTGTAGATGGATTTTAAAAGGAAGACGGACAATGATGGTAAATGTCACCATTAAGAAAGCTCGACTTGTTGTTAAGATGTTTTCTGACAAGTTCAAGGAGTTGACTACGGTGAGATTTTCTCACTCGTAGCGATGCTAAGAGTCTGTTGGAATTATATTAGCAGTCACTGCATTATTTATGAAATCTTGCAGATAGGATGTCAAAACATTGTTTCATCGATGATTTTCTTGAGGAAAGGTTGTATGTGATCCAACCGGAAGGTTTTGTCAATCCTGAAAAGATGCTAATAAGTATACAAAGCTCCAGCAATCCTTCTAAGGACTGGAGTAAGCATCTCGGAGTTGGAATGTATGCTTTGATAAGATGATCAAAGATTTTGGGTTTATACAAAGTTTATGAGAAACTTGTATTTCCAAAGAAGTGAGTGGGAGCACTATAGAATTTCTGATGAGTATATGTTGTTGACATATTGTTGATCAGAAATGATGTAGAATTTCTAGAAAGCATATAGGGTTATTTGAAAGGTGTTTTTCAATGTAAAACCTGGATTAAGCTACTTGAACATTGAGCATCAAGATCTATAAGGATAGATCAAAACGCTTAATGGTACTTTCAAATGAGCACATTCCTTGACATGATCTTGAAGGTGTTCAAGATGAATCAGTCAAAGAAGGAGTTCTTGCCTGAGTTGTAAGGTATGAAGTTAAGACTTAAAGCTCGACCACGGCAGACTAGAGAGAAAAGACGAAGGTCGTCCCCTATGCTTAAGACGTAGGCTCTACAGTATGCTATGCTGTGTACCGCACCTGAAGTGTGCCTTGCCATGAGTCAGTCAAGGGGTACAAGAGTGATCCAGGAATGGATCACAGGACAGCGGTCAAAGTTGCCCTTAGTAACTAGCGGACTAAGGAAGTTTCTCGGTTATGGAGGTGGTAAAAAGAGTTCGTCGTAAAGTGTTACGTCGATGCAAGCTTAACACCTATCCGGATAGCTCTGAGTAGAGATACCGGATGCATATAATGGAGCAACAATTTAGAATAGCTCCAAGTAGAACAGTTATTTGGAATAGCTCCAAATAGAGCGTGGTAGCTACATCTAGGAGATGACATAGAGATTTGTAAAGCACACACGGATCTGAAAGGTTCGGACCCATTGACTAAAACCTCTCTCACAAGCAACATGATCAAACCTAAAACTCATCGAGTGTTAATCACATAGTGATGTGAACTAGACTACTGACTCTAGTAAACTCTTGGGTGTTGGTCACATGGCGATGTGACCTGTGAGTGTTAATCACATGGCGATGTGAACTAGATTATTGACTCTAGTGCAAGTGGGAGACTGTTGGAAATATGCCCTAGAGGCAATGATAAATTAGTTGTTATTATATTTCCTTGTTCATGATAATCGTTTATTATCCATGCTATAATTGTATTGATAGGAAACTCAGATACATGTGTGGATACATAGACAACACCATGTCCCTAGTAAGCCTCTAGTTGACTAGCTCGTTGATCAATAGATGGTTACGGTTTCCTAACCATGGACATTGGATGTCGTTGATAACGGGATCACATCATTAGGAGAATGATGTGATGGACAAGACCCAATCCTAAGCATAGCACTAGATCGTGTAGTTCGTATGCTATAGCTTTTCTAATGTCAAGTATCATTTCCTTAGACCATGAGATTGTGCAACTCCCGGATACCGTAGGAATGCTTTGGGTGTATCAAGCGTCACAACGTAACTGGGTGACTATAAAGGTGCATTACAGGTATCTCCGAAAGTATCTGTTGGGTTGGCACGAATCGAGACTGGGATTTGTCACTCCGTGTAAGCGGAGAGGTATCTCTGGGCCCACTCGGTAGGACATCATCATATGCGCAATGTGACCAAGGAGTTGATCATGGGATGATGTGTTACGGAACGAGTAAAGAGACTTGCCGGTAACGAGATTGAACAAGGTATCGGGATACCGATGATCGAATCTCGGGCAAGTATCGTACCGATGGACAAAGGGAATTGTATACGGGATTGATTAAGTCCTTGACATCGTGGTTCATCCGATGAGATCATCGTGGAACATGTGGGAGCCAACATGGGTATCCAGATCCCGCTGTTGGTTATTGACCGGAGAACGTCTCGGTCATGTCTGCATGTCTCCCGAACCCGTAGGGTCTACACACTTAAGGTTCGATGACGCTAGGGTTATAAAGGAAGTTTGTATATGGTAACCGAATGTTGTTCGGAGTCCCGGATGAGATCCCGGACGTCACGAGGAGTTCCGGAATGGTCCGGAGGTAAAGATTTATATATGGGAAGTCCTGTTTTGGTCACCGGAAGAGTTTCGGGGTTTATCGGTAACGTACCGGGACCACCGGGAGGGTCCCGGGGGGTCCACCAAGTGGGGCCACCAGCCCCGGGGGGCCACATGGGCTGTGGGGAGTGTTCCTTGGCCTACATGGGCCAAGAGCACCAGCCCCACTAAGGCCCATGCGCCTAAGAGATGGAGAGGGGGCAAACCCTAATGGGATATGGGCCTTAGGGCCCATATTGGTGCGCCTCCCTCTCCCATCCCCTCTTGGCCGCCACCCTTGTTCCCCATCTAGGGCTGCCGCCCCCCTAGGGGTGGGAACCCTAGAGGGGGCGCAGCCCCTCCCCTTCCCTATATATATTGAGGCATTGGGCTGCCCACAACACGTGATTCGATCTCTCGTTGGTGCAGCCCTGCATCTCTCTCTCCCTCCTCTTCTGTGGTGCTTAGCGAAGCCCTGCAGGATTGCCACGCTCCTCCATCACCACCACGCCGTTGTGCTGCTGGATGGAGTCTTCCTCAACCTCTCCCTCTCTCCTTGCTGGATCAAGGCGTGGGAGACGTCACCGGGCTGTACGTGTGTTGAACGCGGAGGTGCCGTGCGTTCGGCACTTGGATTCATCGGTGATTTGAATCACGACGAGTACGACTCCATCAACCCCGTTCACTTGAACGCTTCCGCTTAGCGATCTACAAGGGTATGTAGATGCACTCTCCTTCCCCTCGTTGCTGGTCTCCATAGATAGATCTTGGTGACACGTAGGAAAATTTTGAATTTCTGCTACGTTCCCCAACACTGGATGCCCATATTGGCTCCTACATATTCTACGAAGATCTTTATCGGTCAGACCGCATAACAACATACGTTGTTCCCTTTGTCATCGGTATGTTACTTGCCCGAGATTCGATCATCGGTATCCAATACCTAGTTCAATCTCGTTACCGGTAAGTCTCTTTACTCGTTCCGTAATACATCATCTCGCAACTAACTCATTAGTTGCATTGCTTGCAAGGCTTAAGTGATGTGCATTACCGAGAGGGCCCAGAGATACCTCTCCGACGATCGGAGTGACAAATCCTAATCTCGAAATACGTCAACCCAACATGTACCTTTGAAGACACCTGTAGAGCACCTTTATAATCATCCAGTTATGTTGTGACGTTTGGTAGCACACAAAGTGTTCCTCCGGCACACTGGAGTTACATAATCTCATAGTCATAGGAACATGTATAAGTCATGAAGAAAGCAATAGCAACATACTAAACGATCGGGTGCTAAGCTAATGGAATGGTTCATGTCAATCAGATCATTCAACTAATGATGTGATCCCGTTAATCAAATGACAACTCTTTGTCCATGGTTAGGAAACATAACCATCTTTGATTAACGAGCTAGTCAAGTAGAGGCATACTAGTGACACTCTGTTTGTCTATGTATTCACACATGTATTATGTTTCCGGTTAATACAATTCTAGCATGAATAATAAACCTTTATCATGATATAAGGAAATAAATAATAACTTTATTATTGCCTCTAGGGCATATTTCCTTCAGTACCCGTAGGTCTATGGTGAACTACTCACGCATCATCGGTGGAGCACCAATGAGGATGATGAACCCCACTGTGATCGTGTTTCCCTCCGGCAAGGTGCCGAAATAGGGCTCTAGATTGGATCTCGTGGTTCTGGTACTTACGGTGGCTAGAATTGTGTACCATCGAGTCCCCTAGGGTTTCTGGAATTTCTGGGAATTTATGGAGCTGATAGGCAGTGAAAAGAAGCTCCGTGGGCCCCATGATCCACCAGGGCACGCCTGGGCTCTATGGCGCGCCCCGGTGTCTCGTGGGCCCCACGGGCCTCTCCCGGGCACTTAGTTGCCTCCCAAGTTGTCTTCGGGTCCAAAAAAATCTCCAAAAAGTTTCGCTGCGTTTGGACTCCGTTTGATATGGATATTCTGCGAAGTAAAAAACAAGCAAAAAACAGCAACTAGCACTGTGCACTATGTCAATAGGTTAGTCTCAAAAAATGATATAAAGTTGCTATAAAATAAAGATAAAACATTCAAGAATAATAATATAACAGCATGGAACAATCAAAAATTATAGATACATTGAAGACGTATCAGCATCCCCAAGCTTAATTCCTACTCGTGCTCGAGTAGGTAAATGATAAAAAAAGAATTTTTGATGTGGAATGTTGCCGAACATGTTCATCACATATTCTTCTCTTTAGTAGCATGGACATTTGGACTTTTTCGATGGTTCAAAGCAATAGTCTATATTTGACATGAAAACTTCAATACTCAAGCATATCAACAGGCAACCATGTCTTTCAAAATATCAACACTAAAGAAAGTTATCACTGGCCCATCATGCTCAATCATTGATCCATTCATGAAGCACACTCAAATATTAACTACATCCAATGCACAAGTATGATCATAGAGCTCCCTAGTTGGTGCTTTATAAAAGAAAATGAAGACTCAAAATAGAAATAGAAATTGCATAAAGTAAATAGATAGGCCCTTCACAGAGGGGGAGCAGAGATTTGTAGAAGTGTCAGAGCTCAAAGATTAAATTGAGAGATAAAAATATTTTGGGCGGCATATTTTTCCCGTCAATGAAAACGACCGAGTAGTTTCCAATACTTTCCATGCTAGATACATTATAGGCGGTTCTCAAACATAAAATAAAGTTTATTTCTTTTTCCATCATTCTTTCGTAATCCATGGCTAGCGGTAACATTGGGGTAAGGGGTGAGGAGTTTTAGTCCCATGGCGCTAGGTATGGGAAAAGATGACCACCATATAAGGTGACTGCTTGCATTGCTTTAGAATCACTACAAGCACACACAGGTATGAAGAGTATTGCACCACTTGCAAATAGCACGTGTGCTCATGTGAAATTTCATGGCTTAGACTTTAATGAAGAAAGCTTTTATACTTCACTAACATTTTTGAATGGTACAAAAAGTTTTGAAAATTTGTGTGAAGAAAGGTTTTACACTTCATTAACATTTTTTTAATATGTGATGAACATTTGAATTTAAGCTTCTTTTTGAAATATACAAAAATAAACAAAAGTAAAAATTAAAAATAAACAAAACTAATACACATATATTAATGGGCCAGTCACCTGCATGCAATTGTTGAGACGAGGACTAGTCTGTCTCAAAAGTGCATAAAAAGGTTTTTCCTTCAATAGGCGAGATACAGACACACCACAAATGATATATATCGCCCATGCAAATCACCCACAGGCGCGACGACTTTGGCCAGACCATTAGGCGGTAGAATATAAATGGCAGAGTCGGTTCTAATACGCTTCTGAAACCTTCCACCCGGTTTGGGAAGTTTTATGAAGGTTATCTCTTTCCTTTTTTCTGTTTTTGTACACCATTTTATGTTTCCTTTTTAATTTTTTATTGTTTGTTCTTTTTTATTTTTATTTTTCTTTTTTCCTTTTAAAATTGTGAACAATATACGCACATTTTTTGAGTTCACAAAAAAATCAAAAAATTATCCACCATTTTTTAAATTTCGTGAACTATTTTTGAATTGGCACAATATCATATTCATTAACCTTTATTAATTCAATATATGTTTCTCTAACTTGTGAACATTGTATCAAATATGTGAATACTTATCAAATTCTTCAATTATTTTTTGAATTTAATAATTTATTTTAGATATTCTATCATGTTTTTCAAATTCATGAACATTTTCTGACTTCATGAATATTTATATAATCTGTGGTTTTTTTCAAAATTGGCGAATTTTTAAAAATTCGCCATAATGTACTAAATTTGTAAGGTTTTCTAAATTCTGGAACAATTTTTTAATCCCTGGGTATTTTTCAAATTTGCATCTTTTTTTTAATTCGTGCAGTTTTTTCAATTCGTGATCACTTTCAAATTCGTGATTGGACAATTTTTTAAATTTTTGAGCATTTTTTGGTATACATGATTTTTTTTAATCCAAAATAAAAATAAAGTGGAAAAGTTGGAAGAAAAAACCAGTGCAACTCGCCTATGTGCTTGCTCCTGTTGTCTTTCTATGGTTCAAAAAAAACTCGCTAGGCTGGCTCCTGGTCGGCCTAGTAATCAAGTAGAAAGTGTATATCCCCACATGTTCCAGTGATTTTGACTTCAAACATCAGTAGAGTATATGCAAGGTGACAACCAAATTTCGGGTTATAGTTGACTAGGCTGCACCACATCTTCATCGCCAATTATGGCGTGTTTGATCCGGATTTATTCGAATCTTCCTTCTATAGAGTCCATGTGGCTTAGGGCGTAAACTAGCCTAGGTGACCTCGGGTCGGCCTACTTGGGCTGACAACCAGAGAGGTGGGGCACCCTGAGCCCTAACAACACTTCCACGTGTATTTTTACATATTGTTTGGTTTGTATTTACTCTTTCAGAAGATCTACTTTCTGATCTAAGTCGCTATATTTCAATCAATTAAATCAACCAAAGATGAGATGGTGATAGTTTTTGGAGTTGTCCCTTTGATAACGACATACATTTCCATTATGATACAACATGTCTTGACATGCAACAATGCGCCAATACCAAACACATCAAGTGGCGGGTTTACATCCCCTCGTGTTCCTTTTGACTGAAAAGATCAGTAGAGTATCTGCAGGGTGATAACCAAACTCAGGGTTCTCGACTCCAACACCTCTCCATCTTCAATTATGGCGTGTTTGATATGAATTTATTTGAATCGTTCGTGTACCAACTCTTTTGAAAGGCACCTATGCACCAACTTAATTACCATTACTTCTCTTCCAGTTTATCAAGCATGCATGTATTTCTTGATCTTTTGTTTGGAAAAAATTGAGTTATATGCCATGAAAAAATAAACCTTATTGTGAAATCTAGTTATCTTTTGTGATATATAAAATGAGTTCCGTTGGTTAAATTGACGATCTAGAAATATGTGCATGAAATACATGTAATTCGAGTTTCACATTAAAAGAAAAAAATTTCGTCCCTAACAAAGACCTGTGTGTGGAATATATTCAATATATGTTGGTAAAAGAAGAGTGTACATAGATTGTATCAATAATTTTATTGAGTGGGCCTCAATTGTAAAAGCTTGAGTTAGAAGTTCATATGTGTCAAACACAAAAGGTTAAGTTATGATAAGTAGAAGTCGTCAAGAGTGGATTTGTAAAACAAATCAAGAATTTTTTGGCGACACAATTTGCATATAAGTTCAATCCTGGCATGTATTGAGATTATAACCAACATTAGACACGAGCACAATGACTAAGTACACTAATTTAATCCTTAAAAAATGAGGACATAATTGAATTCATTGTTTTCTTTATTTTTTCATTAGAAGATCCATTTTTTATTTTAAATATCTATATTTCAATCAGTTAAGTCAATCAAATATGACACATAACCTTCCGACTGTGACCCAAGACGTCTCGACACATGCATAATGACGCGCCAATACCAAACACATCAAATGGCAAGGCTAAATCCCATATGTTCCTATGTTTTTGACTGAAAACATCAGTAGAGTATCTTCCGGGCAACAATCAAACTCGGGGTTCTCGGCTCCACCACGTCTCCATCGTCTATTCTTGCATGCTTGATCTTGAATCTCTCATGCACCAACTCTATTTGAAAGGCGCCCATGCACCAACTAAATTACTATTTCTTCTTTTCCTGTTTATAAGGCATGCGCATATTTCCTTATGGCATGTTTGATCCAAGTTTATTTGAATCTCTCGCGCACAAATAAAAGGATGCTTTAGGTATATCTATTTACACTGTTCAATTGGTTCGATGCCATCCGTATGTGATTGACTGATCAAGAATGGAAATATTCCTTGTTATTAGAAATTTGTATGGTGGTGCTTCTTTAGGTTGTGCCTGTAGAATGTTCCAGTGCCAATAATCGGTATACTTTGTAACGGTGATTCCTAATTTGGTCTTAACTTTCTAAGTATTAGCTACATTTTACTTCAGCGGTAATGCAGGTACGCAAAGGAAGAATTATTGGCTATGGATGATTACTATGAGGGTGTCTAATTATGAGTTGTGTAGGTTTCTTAAGCTACATGGGTTGTTCTAGCTTGTGATGGTTAAATTGTGTAGGCAATGGCAGTACTAGATTAGTTGTTCTAGCTTCTTTAAGTTAACCAATTGAAGGGTTTTTTGCGGGAGAATTGAAGGTAATTTGTAGATCCTAGAGCAGAGTATATTCCGTTTTTTATTAACCTGCAACAGAGTGTGTATAGGAAAGTATACTTTTGTGAATTGTTAGTGCTCGTGTCTCTTACTATACTGTATCAGGTTGTTCATGTTCAAATTCTTCTGCGTTTTGTACACATGAAAGGTACTTCTGTAAATAAGTATTTCAAATTGGCATGGATAAGATGCATATAGATGCATGTATCCTTCTCAAGAATTAACATCAATTTTTCATTAGTTTTATGAGATCATTCCTTTTTCTTTCAGATAGCTTTCGTAGATTTTAAGATAGCTTTTTCTGTGAGCAAGCTGGACCTGATGCTCAAAGGACCTAAGTTCTAACCAAAGATGACAATGTGGATAGTCACATTTCAAAGTGTGTTTTTTCTTCTCAGACTCATGTAAGCTTTGTCTCACTGTGTATCAAAAGAATGGTGAAAAAAGGTGAGAACCAGTATAAACTAGGGATGGGGGATCATGCTTTCAAAGTTGGTCATGTTTCACAATAATACTTCTGCATGTGTTTGTGTCATCATCTTTATAGTGGGTGTGATGGATGTTGTAGGTTCATTGGTGACGACCAAGAGCTCATGCTCAAAAAAATGACATTGTCTTGCTTCGTTTCTTCTCCCCAGCTAAAGTGCTTGATCTCGAGAAGATGAGAGACAATTGATAAGAGTACTCTTTACAGGTGCATTTGTCAAATTCTAGCCAACAGATTGAAAGCGTGTTTGCCTATTTGTGAGTTTAAGTTCCAATCAATCTTCCTTTTCTTTTTGGATCCAAAGTAGAGATCATGTGACAGGTTGTTGATTATCCAAACACTCTTTCCTCTACAAGCGTGTAAATCTTGTCGATGGTTGTTTCCAACATGCAAGGACATGAGCACACACATTTTATATATCTATGTAAATCTTATGCTATGAAAGTTTTCAAGTGCAGACACGAAGCACCTTTCTGATTTAAGGAAATGATTGTTGATTTTATTTAAACTAGATGAAACCTGACATGTTGTTGTGGGAATGTTTTTGGTACATTTTGTGTAAACTATTCAAATCATCACTTCATTTTGTGTAAATGGTGAAACCATGCACTTGAAATAATTAACTTGTTATTCCAGGAATATTTTGCAAAGTATTGTACTTACCATCTTAGATAAAATCCTTGCACATTATACAGATCACATTTTCATTCATTCATTTGTGCGAATAGCACATATCGCATTATTTTAGAACTACAAATGTTTAATAATATAATGTGTGCTAGTGTTGACGTGCATTGCACATGCAAGCTTACTAGTTCTAACAAAAGTGCATTCATAGCCAACCATTCTATGGTTGTGATGTGGACATAACCACCATATATATACATATAACAAATATTATACGGCATATTTGTCAAGTGATTTATAATAGTAATTATTCAAGTATTTGTTTCACTATTGGAAACAAATATACTACATATTTTTGTGCTTTATGCAGAATTATTGGAAGCACATACACAGTATGTATTAAAAGGTGAGATTATACTAAAGATTTTCCTATAAGTCAATCCATGTGGTCAAGCCAAGTAAGACGAGCTCATGTACGTGCATACAAGGGACAAATACTAATGAAGACATCATACAGGGGAGCTCATGTATGTGCATGTTTGCAGTACGTGCATGTGCATGTGTGACGTGGCTAGACTGCGCCGGTAATTCCCCAAAGAGGAAGGGATGATGCAGCACATCGACGGTAAGTATTTCCATCGGTTATGAAACAAAGGTTATCAATCCAGTGGGAGAACCAATCAACACTATGTAAGCGGTACCTGCATACAAAGAACAAATACTTGCAACCCGACGCGTAAGAGGGGTTGTTAATCCCTCTACGGTAAAAAGATAGATAAAATTATGGTAGTTTGTATAAATAGATCTTGCAAAAAGATGAAATAAAATAAGTAAAGGAAAATTGCAGTAAGGTATTTTTGGATTTTTGGAATAATAGATCTGAAAACAATATGATAAAAGATAGACCCGGTGGCCGTAGATTTCACTAGTGGCTTCTCTCGAGAAAATAGCATACGATGGGTAAACAAATTACTGTTGTGCAATTAAAGAACAAATAATTATGACAATATCCAAGGCAATGATCATGCATATAGGGATCATGTCCAAGATTAGTAGATCGATTCCTGTCTGCATCTACTACTATTACTCCACACGTCAATCGCTATCCAGCATGCATCTAGTGTATTAAGTTCATGGAGAAACGGAGTAATACAATAAGAACGATGACATGATGTAGACAAGACATATTGATGTAGGAATAGACCCCATCCTTTTGTCCTTAATAGCAACGATACATGCTGCCTCACTACCCCTTCTGTCACTGGGTGAGGACACCGCAAGATCGAACCCATCATAAAGCACCTTTTTTCATTGCAAGAAAAATCAATATATTTGGTCTAACTAGACCAAAGATTCGGAGAAGAAATACGAGGCTATAACAATCATGCATATAAGAGATCAAAGAAAACTCAAATAATATTCATGAATAGATCTGATCATAAAATCACACTTCATCGGATCCCAACAAACACACCACAAAAAGTCATTACATCAAATAGATCTCCAAGAACATCGAGGAGAACATTGTATTGAGAATCAAAAAGAGAGAAAAGCCATCTAGCTACTCCCTACGGACCCCTAGGTCTATGGTGAATTACTCATGCATCATCGGAGGAGCACCAATGAGGATGATGAACCCCTCCGTGATCGTGTTCCCCTCCGGCAAGGTGCCGGAATAGGGCTCTATATTGGATCTCATGGTTCTGGAACTTACGCCAGCTGGAATTGTGTTTCATCGACTCTCCTAGGGTTTCTGGAATTTCTGGGAATTTATAGAGCTGATAAGCAGTGGAAAGGAGCTCCGTGAGTCCCACAATCCACCAGGCCACACCTGGGCTCTCTGGCGCGCCCTGGTTTCTTGTGGGCCCCACGAGCCTCCCTCGTGTACTTCCTTGGATCCCAAGTTGCCTTTCAGTCCCAAAAAAAATCTCCACAAAGTTTCACTGCGTTTGATATGGATATTCTGCGAAGTAAAAAACAAGCAAAAACAGCAACTGGCACTGGGCACTATGTCAATAGGTTAGTCCCAAAAAATGATATAAAGTTCCTATAAAATGAAGATAAAACATTCAAGAATGATAATATAATAGCGTGGAACAATAAAAAATTATAGATACGTTGGAGACGTATCAACATGCCCAAGCTTAATTCCTACTCGTCCTCAAGTAGGTAAATGATAAAAACAAAAAAAAATTATGTTGAATGCTGCCTAACATGTTCATCACGTATTCTTTTCTTTAGTAGCATGGACATTTGGACTTTTTAGATGGTTCAAAGCAATAGTCTATATTTGACAGGAAAACTTCAATACTCAAGCATATCAACAAGCAACCATGTCTTTCAAATTATCAACACCAAAGAAAGTTATCCCTGGCCCATCATGCTCAATCATTGATCCATTCATGAAGCACACTCGAATATTAACTACATCCAATGCACAAGCATGATCATAGAGCTCCCTGGATGGTGCTTTATAAGATAAAATGTAGACTCAAAATAAAAATAAAAATTGCATAAAGTAAATAGATAGGCCCTTCGCAGAGGGAAGCAGAGATTTGTAGAGGCGCCAGAGCTCGCAGATTAAATTGAGAGATAAAAATATTTTGGGAGTCATATTTTTCCCGTCAACGAAAACGACCGAGTAGTTCCCAATACTTTCCATGCTAAATACATCATAGGAGGTTCTCAAACATAAAATAAAGTTTATTCCTTTTTCCACCATTGTTTCATAATCCATGGCTAGCCGTATCATTGGGGTATGGGGTGAGGAGTTTTAGTCCCATGGCGCTAGGTGTGGGAAAAGATGACCACCATATAAGGTGACTGCTTGCATTGCTTTAGAATCACTATAAGCACACACAGGTATAAAAAGTATTGCACCACTTGCAAATAGCACGTGTGCTCATGTGAAATTTCGTGGCTTAGACTTTAATGAAGAATGTTTTTATACTTCACTAACATTTTTTAATTGTACAAAAAGTTTTGAAAATTTGTGTGAAGAAAGTTTTTTACACTTCATTAACAATTTTTTAATATGTGATGAACATTTGAATTTAATCTTTTTTGAAATATATGTATTTATAATATTTCAAAAATATAAACAAATGTAAAAATTAAAAATAAACAAAACTAATACTTGTATATTAATGGGCCAGTCACCTACATGCAATCGTTGAGACGAGGAACTAGTCTGTCTCAAAAGTCCATAAAAAGGTTTTTCTTTCAATAGGCGAGATACAAACAGACCACAAATGATATATATCGCCCATGCAAATCACCCACAGGCGCGACGACTTTGGCCGGGCCATTAGGCGCTAGAATATAAAGGGCAGAGTCGGTTTCAATACGCTTCTGAAACCTTCCGTCCGGTTTGGGAAGTTTTATGAAGGTTCTCTCTTTCCTTTTTTTCTGTTTTTGTACACCATTTTTCAGTTTCCTTTTTAATTTTTTATTGTTTGTTCTTTTTTATTTTTTTATTTTTCAATTTGGGAACAATATACGCGCATTTTTTGAATTCACAAAAAAATCAAAAAAATCCACCATTTTTAAAATTTCATGAACTATTTTTGTATTGGCAAAATATTATATTCTTTGAACTTTATTAACTCAATATATGTTTTTCTAACTTGTGAATATTGTATCAAATTTGTGAATACTTATCAAATTCTTCAATTGTTTTTTGAATTTATTAATTTATTTTAGATATGCTATCATGTTTTTCAAACTCATGAACATTTTCCAACTTCATGAATATTTTTATAATCTGTGATTTTTTTTCAAAATTGGTGAATTCTTATAAATTCGCCATAATGTACTAAATTTGTAAGGTTTTTTTTAATTCTGGAACAGTTTTTATCCCTGGGTATTTTTAAAATTCGCATCTTGTTTTTTAGTTCGTGCATTTTTTTCAATTCATGATCACTTTCGAATTCGTGATTGGACAATTTTTAAAATGTTTGAGCATTTTTTGGTATACATGATATTTTTAATCCAAAATAAAAGTAAATTGGAAAAGTTGGAAGAAAAAACCAATGCAACTCGCTTGTGTGCTTGCTCCCGTTGTCTTTCTACGGTTCCAAAAAAATTCGCTAGGCTAGCTCCTGGTTGGCCTAGTAATCAAGTAGAAAGTGTATATCCCCACATGTTCCAATGATCTTGACTTCAAACATCAGTAGAGTATCTGCAAGGTGACAGCCAAACTTCGGGTTATAGTTGACTAGGCTGCAGGACATCTTCATCGTCAATTATGGCGTGTTTGATCCGGATTTATTTGAATCTTCCTTCTATAGAGTCCATGTGGCCTAGAGCGTAAACTAGCCTAGGTGACCTCGGGTCGGCCTACTTGGGCCGACAACCAGAGAGGTGGGGCACCCTGAGCCCTAACAACACTTCCACGCGTATTTTGATTTATTGTTTGGTTTGTATTTACTCTTTCAGAAGATCTACTTTCTGATCTATATCACTATATTTCAATCAATTAAATCAACCAAAGATGAGATGGTGATAGTTTTTGGAGTTGTCCCTTTGATAACGACAGACATTTCCATTATGATCCAACATGTCTTGACACGCAACAATGCGCCAATACCAAACACATCAAGTGGCGGGTTTGCATCCCCTCGTGTTCCTTTTGACTGAAAAGATCAGTAGAGTATGTGCAGGGCGATAACCAAACTCAGAGTTCTCGACTCCACCACCTCTCCATCTTCAATTATGGCGTGTTTGATATGAATTTATTTGAATCGTTCGTGTACCAACTCTTTTGAAAGGCACCTATGCACCAACTTAATTACCATTACTTCTCTTCCAGTTTATCAAGCATGCATGTATTTTTTGATCTTTTGTTTGGCAAAAAAAATTAGTTATATGCCATGAAAAAATAAACCTTATTGTGAAAGCTAGTTATATTTTTTGGTGATATATAAAACGAGTTTCGTTGGTTAAATTGACGATCTAGAAATATGTGCATGAAATACATGTAATTCGAGTTTCACACTAAAAGAAAAAATATTCCGTCCCTAACAAAGACTTGTGTGTGTAATATATACAATATATGTCGGCAAAAGAAGAGTGGGCCTCAATTATAAAAGCTTGAGTTAGAAGTTCATATGTGTCAAACACAAAAGGTTAAGTTATGATAAGTAGAAGTCATCAAGAGTGGATTTGTAAAACAAATCAAGAATTTTTTGGCGACACAATTTGCATATAAGTTCAATCCTGGCATGTATTGAGATTATAACCAACATTAGACACGAGCACAATGACTAAGTACACTAATTTAATCCTTAAAAAATGAGGACATAATTGAATTCATTGTTTTCTTTATTTTTTCATTAGAAGATCCATTTTTTATTTAAAATATCTATATTTCAATCAGTTAAGTCAATCAAATATGACACATAACCTTCCGACTGTGACCCAAGACGTCTCGACACATGCATAATGACGCGCCAATACCAAACACATCAAATGGCAAAGCTAAATCCCATATGTTCCTATGTTTTTGACTGAAAACATCAGTAGAGTATCTTCGGAGCAACAATCAAACTCGGGGTTCTCGGCTCCACCACGTCTCCATCGTCAATTCTTGCATGTTTGATCTTGAATCTCTCATGCACCAACTCTATTTGAAAGGCGCCCATGCACCAACTAAATTACTATTTCTTCTTTTCCTGTTTATAAGGCATGCGCATATTTCCTTATGGCATGTTTGATCCAAGTTTATTTGAATCTCTCGCGCACCAACTCTATTTAAAAGGCACCCATGCACCAACTTAATTACTGTTCCTTCTTTTCCGGTTTATAAGGCATGCATGTATTTCCTTATCACCTGTTTGACCAATGGAATATAAGTTATAGTCCACAGGAAAAACTTTTTTTCCCAAAGAATGGAGGACATCCATGCCCCATACTTCGCCATTCGGAGAGTGACAAAGTCATTTTCCCAAAGTCGTCAAAATCAAGATCTATTATCAGAATTGGATCTGCGTTGTTCGTACGAATCGAGCGAGCCAAAGAACGTCAAATTCCGAATTCGCATCAAGAAATAGGGGCCAATTTAATTGAGGGCAACAAAACAAAAGAGGGTGCCGTGGCATTGGTATATACCCAGCAGCGGGCTTTGTTCTTAACCTTGCTCGTAGGAGTAACACGGTAAATCGACAAATCCACATTTATTTACTGCAATCCATATCTAAGACATTACTACAAATTACAATACGGTACGTGTGAGTCTGAATCAATCCTGCCTAATGGCAAAATGTAATCTCAACGGCCCCACTATATAGCTAGCTACTCATAGCCCCGATCCCATATATATACTCATAGGCAATATGCTGGAGTACGTACGTACATGTCCACGTGTATCACCACCGACTCAGCAACGCAAGAGCAAGGACCCCGTCGGTGTGGAGTGGGCTCACCATCAGAGGTTCATGTCCACGACGAGCGGCTCGTCCCCCTTGTGAACGTCGAACGCGCGCCTGACCTGCTTCCCGCCGGCGCCGGCGGCCAGCTCCACGACGTACTTGCCGTGGAACCCCCTGAACTTGAAGTGGCCGTTGGCGTCCACCTTCCCGCGCGCGTGCGACGTCCACTCCTGCCGGAGCCCCATGAACCTGTTCCCGGCCTGGCTGATCGTGCCGTCGGCGTTGACGAGCTGGCCGTGGGAGCGCCACATGTGGCCCTGCATGAACCCCCAGAGCATGATCCCCTCCACGGCCGGGTGCGCGAACGCCTCCCGCAGCACCACCTCCAGGTCGTCGGCGCGCACCGCCTCGTCCGCCGCCGACACGTCCAGCTCCGTGATCCACACGGGGAGCTCCGTCGCCGCCAGCTTGTCCAGCGCGTCGCAGATGACGTCGCCCACCGGGTACGTCACGTGGCCCTGCACCCCGATCCCGCCCACGGCCGCGCCGCGCCTCTGCAGGTCGGTGATCAGCGCCACGTACTTCTCCGGCGTCGCGTTGGGGTCGTTGGCGCTCTCCACGTTGTAGTCGTTGACGAACAGCGCCGGCGCCGGGTCGATCGCCGCCGTCTCGCGGAACATGTGCGCGTCGATGTCGTCGCCGAGGCGCTGCCGGAAGAAGGCGCCGTGGAGCATCTCGTTGTTCACCTCGTAGTGCGGGAAGCGGCCGCTGTAGCGGGAGACGAGGCCCCGGATGCGGGACTCAACGGCGGCCCTGAGCTGGTCGGTGTTGAGGGCGCGGACCCACGGCTGCACCGAGTTCTCCACGGCCCAGAAGATGCAGTGCCCGCGCACCGGCTTCTTGAGCCGGTCGCAGAAGGCGATGAGCTCGTCGGCGTCGGCGTAGCTCACCTGCCCTTGCACCGCCTCCGTGTAATACCACTTGAGCTCGTTCTCCAGCACCGCCCAGTCGAAGTGCTTGGTGAAGAAGTCGACGAACGCCGGGTTCTGGATGGACGACTTGCTGATGCACGCGCCGATCGGGAAGCTGTTCTCCACCTGCACCACGCGGATGGACGCGCCCTTCACGGCCGCCGCCGCCGCATCGGCGTCGGCCCCGTCCTCCGACCGCGGGTTGAACTTGAGCACCACATCACGCTTGCGCACCTGCAGCCAACACGTAGAAAATGATTATCTAAATCCAGCCTTGCAGGCCATAGTTTTTGCATGCGCTTGAGTAGAATGCAATGCAATTCTGTTTCATCAAAAATCTGTCGCGCGCGTCATGTTGCCTATGTCATTATTCCTGTGACAAAGTTTCAAACTAGCATTCAAAAGTTTCAAAACAAAAAAGGTTTATAAATCGAAAAGATAATATTTTGTTGATATACACAAACTTGTTTGGTCACACGTACCTTGTCCGTCTTCTTCCTGAGGTGCCTGAGCCTTGCGATCTTGTCCACGGCGCACACGCGCATGTCCATGACCTTGATGTCCACCCCGGCCGGCGGGCCATGGACGTAAACCTCGGCGTGGCGCGGGTGCTCGTCGACCCGGAACGCGCCCTTGATCTCGGCCCACTTCCCCGGCTCGGCCACCAGCACGCCGCCGCCGACCCGCGCGCCGTCGTGCGTGCGGACCTCGACGTGCACGGGGTGGCCGCCGTCCGCGCTGGGGCCACCCTCCAGGGCAACCCAGCCGGCCACCCGGTACGTGACCTTGGGCTTGGGCGCGCAAGGCATCTCCCGGCATAGGCCGTCCTTCTCGTCCGCCCGGTGCGCGGCGAGGACGTACCGGCCGCTCGGCTTCCGCCTGTGCGCGCACGGCACGTCCTCCGCCGTGGCCGAGAGCGGAGGCGGCGCGTGGTCGTGGTGCACCGAGAGCGTGCTCGAGCCGGTCGATGCCCAGCCGCCTAGGCCGCCGTCAGCCAACTCCGAGCAGGAGCCGCCACGGTGCTCGAGCAGGTTCACAGGGAGGGCAGGCTCCTCCTCCTCGTCTTCGCTGCCGCCGTCCTCCGTCAGCTTCATGGCGATGGACGACTCTTCCTCCGTGCTGCTGCCGCCGTCCGCCCTGAGCTTCATTGCAAGCGCCAGCTCCTCCTGCACACGCACAGACGACATGTGTAACGATTCTTGTTGGGGATGATATCATATCGATCGCTAGCTTGCTCGATCAGTTGCTTGGCTTTAAAGAAGGAACTGATTGATCGGAAAACAACCGGCGGATGAAGATGCATGATTAGCTTGGAGCCCACATCTTGTCCAGCAAATTCACGCAAAACTGCTCAAGTTTGCGACAAAATCTACTGAAATTTACAGGGACGATACCAACACGCAACAAACACACATAAAGCCCATGCCATTTTCAGTCCAAGCTTCCATGATGTGCGTGAACATTGGTATTGCAATCATATAAACTAGACCAGCCAGGAGACTAGGCCTTGGCGGCATTTTGAAGTATTGCAATCATGCATGAGAGAAGAGCAGATAGACATGACAACATGTCACATACCTCAGCGAATGCCATGTCGACGAACCGGAGGGACAACGTCTCTCAACCACGCGGTCGATGTGTGCGCAGCGCGAAACGTGTGCGTTGTTGTTGCTGTTGTTGTTGCTGCTGCTATGATGGTGTTTGGATGGTAAGTGAGGAGGGATGAGAGGCACGCAGGGTGGCAATTTATAGGGCGAGCGAGTTCTAGATCCATGTTATGTTGGTCTGTCAGTTTGGCCGGCGATCCACATCCATGGGACAGGGCAGAAAGGTGGCCGAAGCCCGTTGCTAGCTGTAGGGAATGAAAGCTCCCCGTGCCATGGCCAATCTCGGCTACCTAACTCGTATCTTTCCTCCTATCTTTTGTACAACACTCAAGTTTGGGCAATGCAAGATTAGTCAATCAGGCCGGTTTGCCGGGTCGTGCCGCTGACATGCGGGCCCGCTTTTCGTGACCGTGTCTCGGGGGAGTAGGTTGATCTATCATCTAGGTCAGCTAGCTGATTATTAGCTTCATGATTATTACTTTTTGTTAGGGTTATGATCATTAGCAAAATCCAAGCATCTCCCAACTCCGATCCTTTTCTTGGCTTTCGGAGGAGTAGAAGTTGATCAATCCTTCCTTTCCTTCGGTCGTTGGCAGGCACACGCACACGCAAATGCGTAGCAATAGTCGTATTATATGTGCACAACTTAGGAGTAGCAAGCAGCCCGTACACATGTGCTTTTTTGGGAGTTCTTTTGAACTACACATGTGCTTTTTGACACATGATAATTGTACGTCTAGTTGCACTAGCCACTGTACAAGATACTCCTATAGCAAGAGGACTCCTCTTACTTTTTTTTTAACATAACTCCTCTCCTCTTACTTCAAGAAATATGAACAGAGCGTATCACCATTTGGAGTAAAAGTCGGTCAATCGATCCTTCCTTCGGCGGTGGTAGGCACACGCAAATGCATAGCAGCACGAGTAGTATATTTGCATATACGTGACGGCCTACGAGCTAATGAAGAACCGTACAAATGTAATTTGTGAAAGTTCTTTCTACATACTCGTGCGCTTTTAACACATGAATACATGATGATGATGGTGGTACATCCACCAGTACTACCTCCGTCTTGTTTGACCTTACATTTTGACCTTAAATTTAACTACCAAAATATTAATGCATTTGATAAAAAATAATAAAATTAGAAACCATATTGAAATACGAATCCAAAGATATAATTTTTTATGACATGCATTAATGTTTTGTTAGTTAAACTTTGGCACAAATACAAAGGGGAGTAATAAATCAGGACAGAGGTAGTACTAGCTAGTAGTAGAACACACTTCCTTTGTACTCCGTGCACTAAACTAGCCTAAAAACATCTTATATTTTGGTAGGAAGGTGCTAATATATATTGTGTGTCTTATATCTAGCAAGAGAACCTTCTGCTTTGTGAAATATGAACATAGTGTTTCATCATTCTAGGACTGCTACTCGCAGCCGCCCCATTATTACATGCATGCATACGTGATGGGAACTTCCACTTTGATTTGCCGCCCCATATGCATAATTAAGAGCCTAATTAAGCTAGCAGCCCGTACGCATGTGTACCTTTTGAAAGTTTTTCTAAGTACAGATATCCTTTTAACACATGCATGATGATTTTTTGAACACTTCAACACATGATGATGATGGTACTACTAGCTACTCTGGTCTAGAAGATATAATATACGTACGTCTTAGATCTAGCAAGAGAGCCTTTTACTTTTGTGGAATGTGAACGGGGTGTTTCACCATCGGAGGAGCGCTTACTCGCGGCCGTCCCATGACATAATACGTGATGGGCGTTTCCACTTCAGTTCACCGTTTGGACTTTAAACGAACAGTATGTCTAATTAAGTCGCAAACCATGGCGTGAAGCTACGAACATCGGTCGAGGCATGCATGGCCATGGACTCCTGGGTGATCTGTGACGTCCGTTCTCGAATCTTGACGGCACAAGCAGGCTCCTCAGCACGCATGCCGACCCACGAAATTGAGCACCGGCCGTAATGCATGCATGGATATCCTGACCTGGATTGCTTCAAAAGCATGGAAACACGTCCATGAGGAATTAATATGCGGCGAACGACGGATCTATCGTGCGTGCATGCATCCGCAAAATCGTAATACTAACTTCGTATCTTGCTCAATAAATCTTTTCCTTGCGTCGTCGAACATGCATCTCAGTGTCTCAAAAGACGTTTCAACAGATGCCTTTTTCAGAAACAGAACACACGTCTAGAAGGGCACTGCGTGGGCAAATATTTTGTGGCTCTTTTCACTATTTTGACATTTTCGGAAAATTTTAGCACAAAATAAACTTCACACAAAACTATTTCACGATCTGACCCTTTTAATAACGCCACAAGCCGTGGCGTTTCTTTTCTATTTGGAAATGCCAAACTAGCCAGCGTTGCTCCACTTCATAAATAAGTGGCAAATGTGAATAAGCTAGTTGAAACGCCGCCCTGCCACCTAGGTTGCGACCCCATGGCCCCCCTCTCTTTTCTACAGTTGCTCTGGTTTTGTTAGGTGGATCAAGTTTTTTTTTCATGTGCAAGTCTGTCTCAGTGAGATTGTTCTACGAAGTGGATGACATGACTTTGCTTCTTGGGCCTCTGGCTCTGGTTCTGACCAGCGAAGGGCTAGGCATTCTCAGCTTTGCCCGGGAGCATGTGAGGCTTGTGTTCCCTGAATCTGTCTGGTCGGGTCTGGTGTGTTCTCCAGGCCTCTCTAACGCTTTCTTCTTTGCGCGACAATTTCCTCCTCAGATTGCGGTTGTCGGCGACTTCAATTATACATCAACTACTTTCACGACCGGTGCTTCTACAAGCTCCTGGGTTTCAACAAGGTCTTTCCACTTTGTCAGAGACCCAATAGCGACATTGAGATTTTCTCATGGTGGCCCATGCAAGAGGAAGAAAACTTGAGCTGTTCAGCACCCCAAGAACTTGGATGTACTTTTTAATTTCTGTAAGGGTCGGTGCTACTTGATATATGGCATCTGACCTTTTCATCAAAATAGTCATCGATTTTATCTATACCCTTCACAGCTTTGGTCTTCCTAGGTTGTTTAGTTTATATAGGTTTATCACCCAGATATGCATTATTGAACCTTTAGTTTCCGCAACACCATAAAGAGATCTAAGTAGGAACAAATCTGGTAGTCGTCCCTTCACCCACCAGTCACCACCAATTGATTCTTCATGTGGGATGCGGGGTGACCATTGAAGAAAGGATCATGAAGAAAGGATCGTGGAGTATATGATCCCGAGATAACCAAGAAATGGTTAGTGCCAATGATTCAAGGACAACCCTTCTTCTAGGCACATTATACACTCTAGAACTTCTTATTTACTTAACCTAAGATATATACTCATGCACTCTAGAAAAATCTATGGATGTATTATTAAGACATTTAACGATACGAAAAAGATGCAAGCACATACATGTACATACAATTTCAAATTGATCCATGGTGTCATAGTTTTTCTATGATAGGAAGATAGTCGATTTAACCACAGCTTTTAAGGTGCCATGTCTGTCTCGAAAATGAAACAACTAAATTACTTTGTTTGCAACATATGTTTCAAATTTAGAGAATTACATTTGAAATAATATAAATTATTAATATATATAGTATTAAGTGTAATAGGAAACTTTCATCTATACAATATATACAACCAAGCTTTTCTCTTGATGTCACAATCGAGATGCAGATATTAAGAAATTTCAAAACAAACTTAATTGCAATTCTTTTCATGGATGAACTAGATCACTTATGTTTTGCTAATATAACCATTGTGGAAGTTTTGAGTTCAGAATCTTATTATAATGTTACCATAGAGCAATATTTCTTTTTCAGATCAACAATTTCCATATGTTTTAAGATCTTTGTTAAAGATGAAACAGTTAAATTTAGTTGATAACATAAGATGTCTACCTTTGTTAATATAAATGACCATCGATGGCTCGAATAAAGATGTAAGTTTGTTTTGGTTTTGGTTAATGGAAATCAAATACAACCAATGGGTATTAGACCATCTTTGTTTTTTATGGCATGACATTTACAATACTGACTAATTACGAAGTGACAACCAATGGGAAATTGACGTTTTTTCATACCATCGTCTCCTCCCCCTTCCCTGCCGGTTGTGCCTCCCCGCTTGAGTATTGCTTTTGAATCTTCCATCTCTCTTTTCATGATTTCCGTTTTAACAACTAAGATTTGGTTCGTGGGTAGTGGTGGGGAATCAATACGAAGCTTGAAAAATCATCTAACGTCTTATCCTATGTAGATAATGTAGGGTAACGTGCTACACAACAAAAAATGCTACACAAACACACCTACAAGCATTATGAATGGCGGTAACGATCAAACTCATCGAAGGGCAAAGTAGCGGAAGCTGTGTAGTTTGTCAGTAAAGCGTGATGAATCTTGCAGCTTGGTTATACCTCCTAGCCGCGAGAATTTCTTCGATATGATCCGCCGATCAAGATTCAAAGTAGACAACCCCTGCGAAGTATCCACGCATTCAGAAGTAGTCCTCCGGTAGCAGTCCTCGTCCAGGAAAAAGAGATCCGAGAAAAGTTGAAAGAGAGAGAGAAAGCCTAGAGGCACTTCTCGTCTAATTAAGAGTCTAATTCTATTAGACCAATTAGACCGAGATTAGAGTCCATCCAATTATGATTCAAAACACTTAGGCCTGTATACCGGGAGAGCGTGGAGCCATGACGGCGAGATCCCCTTGGGGTTGGTATGTTTCAATTGGATTACCATGATTTATAGCTCTGGCTTATCCCCTATTTTGCTAAATGGTGTTCCAGGAAAGCAACTTCAATATAAAAGAGGGGTTAGACAGGGGGATGCTCTCTCCCCTCTTATTTTTGTGCCAGATGCTGACCTTTTGCAGTCCATTCTTTATGGTGCAATGCAAGCCATACTGTAAGTGCAACTATCCCTGGGTGGTTTTGGTAATTCCTCACAACATATAGCTCATTGAGCTAATGCTATTCCAATATGAATATTTCAGGAAAGCTCAATGGTTGGCATGGCATGGATTAGAAAGTGGACCCTTCAAAATGCTAAGGATAAAAGATTGGCTCAAGCTCAAAGCACAAGACTCTACATTTTCTATTTTAGTGATCCAAGATCACATTGAGTCTATAGGAAAAAGCTAGTACTATTAAGAAGGGATGAGGTGTTGCTTAATGAGGTGCTTGCTCAAAATGCTTAGTGATATGCTCCAGAACCCTCCACTACTTTCTCATATCAACATATGTCCCACACCAAATATCTAACTCGGCCCCATCGATTCTTTCTATCCGGCGCCACCGAGTTCAGTTGACATAGCCACTGCCAGAAACCCTAGTCTTTTCGGTCTCACCGATAGGGATCTCAGTCTCACCGAGATGGGATTGTAATCTCTCTGTTTCCCTTCGTAATGTTTCGGTCAAACCGAGATGAGCGATCGGTCCCACCGAGATTGCAATGTAAACTCTCTGTTTCCCTTTCATAACACTTCGGTCCAACCGAGATGAGCGAATCGGTCCCACCAAGTTTGCCAGGCCAACACTCTATTAGTCCATTACCAAAATCGGTCTCACCGAGTTTGTGTAATCGGTCCCACCGAGATTACGTTATTCCCTAACCCTATCGAAATCGGTCCTACCAAGTTGACATGTCGGTCCCACCGAGAATCCTAACATTCACATTTTGAACTAAATCAGTCTGACCGAGTTTCATGATTCGGTCCCACCGAGTTTGGTGATTTGTGTGTAACGGTTAGATTTTGAGTGGAGGCTATTGATACGTCTCCAACGTATCTATAATTTTTGATTGCTCCATGCTATATTATCTACTGTTTTGAACATTATTGGGCTTTATTATCCACTTTTATATTATTTTTGGGACTAACCTATTAACCGGAGGCCCAGCCCAGAATTGTTGTTTTTTGCCTGTTTTAGGGTTTGGAAGAAAAGGAATATCAAACGGAGTACAAACGGAATGAAACCTTCGGGAGCGTGATTTTTCGGAAGATTATGATCCGGGAGACTTGGACCCTACGTCAAGAAAAGAAACAGGAGGCCACGAGGTAGGGGGCACGCCCACCCCCACCAGGCGCGCCCTCCACCCTCGTGGTCCCCCTGTTGCTCCACCGACGTACTCCTTCCTCCTATATATACCTACGTACCCCCAAACGATCAGATACGGAGCCAAAACCCTAATTCCACCGCCGTAACTTTCTGTATCCATGAGATCCCATCTTGGGGCCTGTTCCGGAGCTCCGCCGGAGGGGGCATCGATCACGGAAGGCTTCTACATCAACACCATAGCCTCTCCGATGAAGTGTGAGTAGTTTACCTCAGACCTACGGGTCCATAGTTAGTAGCTAGATGGCTTCTTCTCTCTTTTTGGATCTCAATACAATGTTCTCCCCCTCTCTTGTGGAGATCTATTTGATGTAATCTTCTTTTTGCGGTGTGTTTGTTGAGACCGATGAATTGTGGGTTTATGATCAAGTCTATCTATGAACAATATTTGAATCTTCTCTGAATTCTTTTATGTATGATTGGTTATCCTTGCAAGTCTCTTTGAATTATCAGTTTGGTTTGGCCTACTAGATTGATCTTTCTTGCAATGGGAGAAATGCTTAGCTTTGAGTTCAATCTTGCGGTGTCCTTTCCCGGTGACAGTAAGGGCAGCAAGGCACGTATTGTATTGTTGCCATCGGGGATAACAAGATGGGGTTTTCTTCATATTGCATGAGTCTATCCCTCTACATCATGTCATCTTGCTTAAGGCGTTACTCTGTTTTTAACTTAATACTCTAGATGCATGCTGGATAGCGGTCGATGAGTGGAGTAATAGTAGTAGATGCAGGCAGGAGTCGGTCTACTTGTCTCAGACGTGATGCCTATATAAATGATCATACCTAGATATTCTCATAACTATGCTCAATTCTATCAATTGCTCAACAGTAATTTGTTCACCCACCATAGAATACTTATGCTCTCGAGACAAGCCACTAGTGAAACCTATGGCCCCCGGATCTATCTTTATCATATTGATCTCCTACTACTTAGTTATTTCCTTTGCTATTTACTTTGCCTTTATTTTACCTTGCATCTTTTATCATAAAAATACCAAAAATCTTATCTTATCATATCTATCAGATCTCACTCTCGTAAGTGGCCTTATAGGGATTGACAACCCCTATTTGCGTTGGTTGCGAGGATTTATTTGTTTTGTGCAGGTACGAGGGACTCGCGCGTAGCCTCCTACTGGATTGATACCTTGGTTCTCAAAAACTAAGGGAAATACTTACACTACTTTGCTGCATCATCCCTTCCTCTTCGGGGAAAACCAACGCAGTGCTCAAGAGGTAGCAAGAAGGATTTCTGGCGCCGTTGTCGGGGAGGTTATCGCAAGTCAAGATTTGACTCCCGACAACGAGCCATTTCTGGTGCCGTTGCTGGGGAGGTCTACGCAAAAGTCAACATACCAAGTACCCATCACATACCCTTATCTCCCGCATTACATTATTTGCCATTTGCATCTCGTTTTCCTCTCCCCCACTTCACCCTTGACGTTTTATTCGCCCTCTGTCTCTCTCAATCCTCCTTCTGTTTCTCCTTTTGCCTATTTTTGCCCACTTGCTTTTTTTCTTGTGTGTTAGTTTGCTTGCTTGCCTCTATGGCTCTACCTAAATTTGGTGATCTCCACCTTAAAAGGCTAGAAGAGATCGAAAGCAATGTCAGGAGTTTTATGGTCTTGCAGTTTGAACATAATAGTTTCTTCAGAAATGAGCTTAAAGAACAGAAAAGTTTTATGAGTTTTATGAATATAGAGCTTGATGATATGTCTAAAGATTTCGATGGTTTAAGATCCCAAATTGCTCATCTTGAGAAGTTAACTACTGAAATTTCGGATAGGTAGGCTACCTTAGTTAATAAGATGGCCGCTAAACCGGATTGCTATGAAAATAAAGATGAAGATATAAAAGTTATTGATGTGTCCCCTATTAAATCTTTGTTTTGCAATATGAATCTTGATAATGATGGGACTGAATATGATCCACCTTTACCTAGAAGGTGTTCCAAGAATTCGGAATTTGTTGATCTTGATGCTAAACTTGATAAAAGTGGGATTGAAGAAATTAAAACCCTAGATGTTGCTAAACCCACTATTATGGATTTCAAGGAATTTAACTATGAAAATTGCTCTTTGATTGATTGTATTTCCTTGTTGCAATCCGTGCTAAATTCTCCTCATGCTTATAGTCAAAATAAAGCGTTTACTAAACATATCGTTGATGCCTTGATGCAATCTTATGATGAAAAACTTGAATTGGAAGTTTCTATCCCTAGAAAACTTTATGATGAGTGGGAACCAACTATTAAAATTAAAATTAAAGATCATGAATGCTATGCTTTATGTGATTTGGGTGCTAGTGTTTCCACGATTCCAAAGACTTTGTGTGATTTGTTAGGTTTCCGTGATTTTGATGATTGCTCTCTAAACTTGCACCTTGCGGATTCCACTATTAAAAAACCTATGGGAAGAATTAATGATGTTCTTATTGTTGCAAATAGGAATTATGTGCCCGTAGATTTTATTGTTCTTGACATAGATTGCAATCCTTCATGTCCTATTATTCTTGGTAGACCTTTCCTTAGAACGATTGGTGCAATTATTGATATGAAGGAAGGAAATATTAGATTCCAATTTCCATAAGGAAAGGCATGGAACAATTTCCTAGAAAGAAAATTAAATTACCTTATGAATCTATTATGCGAGCCACTTATGGATTGCCTACCAAAGATGGCAATACCTAGATCTATCCTTGCTTGTTATGCCTAGCTAGGGGCGTTAAACGATAACGCTTGTTGGGAGGCAACCCAATTTTATTTTTATTCCTTGCTTTTTGCTCCTGTTTAGTAATAAATAATTTTTCTAGCCTCTGTTTTGGTTGTGTTTTTTGTGTTTAATTAGTGTTTGTGCCAAGTAGAACCGTTGGGAAGACTTGGGGGAAGTCTGGTTGAACTTGCTGTAAAAACAGAAACTTTAGCGCTCACGAGAACTACTGCCATTTTTATTTGGAAAGTGATATTTAGTTAATTATTTTTTAAGATTATTAATAGATAGATTACGCACGTCCAGCAATTTATTTTAGAATTTTTGGGGTTCCAGATCTTGCGGTAGCTACAGATTACTACAGACTGTTCTGTTTTTGACAGATTCTGTTTTTCGTGTGTTGTTTGCTTATTTTGATGAATCTATGTCTAGTAAAATAGTTTATAAACCATATAGAAGTTGGAATACAGTAGGTATAACACCAATATAAATAAATAATGAGTTCATTACAGTACCTTGAAGTGGTCTTTTGTTTTCTTTCGCTAACGGAGCTCACGAGATTTTCTACTTTAAGTTTTGTGTTGTGAAGTTTTCATGTTTTGGGTAAAGATTTGATGGATTATAGAACAAGGAGTGTCAATCCTAAGCTTGGGGATTCCCATGGAACCCCCAAGATAATATAAGGACACCTAAAATCCAAAGCTTGGGGATGCCCCAGAAGGCATCCCCTCTTTCGTCTACTTCTATCGGTAACTTTACTTGGAGCTATATTTTTATTCGCCACATGATATGTGTTTTGCTTGGAGTGTATTGTATGATTTGAGTCTTTATTTGTTAGTTTACCACAATCATACTTTCTGTACACACCTTTTGAGAGAGCCATACATGATTTGGAATTTGTTAGAATACTCTATGTGCTTCGCTTATATCTTTTGAGTTATATAATTTTGCTCTAGTGCTTCACTTATATCTTTTAGAGCACGATGGTGGATTTTTTTTATAGAAACTATTGATCTCTCATGCTTCACTTAGATTATTTTGAGATTCTTAAATAGCATGGTAATTTGCTTAAAATCCTAATATGCTTGGTACACAAGGTTAATAATAAAACTTTCTTATGAGTGTGTTGGATACTATGATAAGTTTGATACTTGATAATTGTTTTGACATATGTAGATGGTGATATTAAATTCATGCTAGTTGAGTAGTTGTGAATGTGAGAAATACTTGTGTTGAATCTTATGATTCCCGTAGCATGCACGTATGGTGAACCGTTATGTGATGAAGTCGGAGCATGATTTATTTTTTGATTGCCTTCCTTATGAGTGGCGGTCGGGGACGAGCGATGGTCTTTTCCTACCAATTTATCCCTCTAGGAGCATGCGCGTAATACTTTGCTTTGATAACTTGTAGATTTTTGCAATAAGTATCTGAGTTCTTTATGACTAATGTCAAGTCCATGGATTATACGCACTCTCACCCTTTCACCTTTGCATCAAAACAGCCACCATACCTACCTATTATGGCATTTCCATAGTCATTCCGAGATATATTGCCATGTAACTTTCCACCGTTCCATTTATTATGACACACTCCATCATTGTCATATTTCTTAGCATGATCATGTAGTCGACATCATATTTGTGGCAAAGCCACCATTCATAATTCTTTCATACATGTCACTCATGCATCGTTGCATATCCCGGTACACCGCTGGAGGCATTCATATAGAGTCATATTTTGTTCTAAGTATCGAGTTGTAATTGTTGAGTTGTAAGAAAAATAAAAGTGTGATGATCATCATTATTAGAGCATTGTCCCATTGAGGAAAGGATGATGGAGACTATGATTCCCCCACAAGTCGGGATGAGACTCCGGACGAAAAAAAAGAGAAAGAAAAGAGGCCATAAAAAAGGCCCAAATAAAACAATGAGAGAAAAAGAGAGAAGGGACAATGTTACTATCCTTTTACCACACTTGTGCTTCAAAGTAGCACCATGATCTGCATAGTAGAGAGTCTCTCATGTTATCACTTTCATATACTAGTGGGGATCTTTCATTATAGAACTTGGCTTGTATATTCCAATGATGGGCTTCCTCAAAATGCCCTAGGTCTTCATGAGCAAGCAAGTTGGATGCACACCCACTTAGTTTATTTTTCAGCTTTCATATACTTATAGCTCTAGTGCATCCGTTGCATGGCAATCGCTACTCACTCACATTGATATCTGTTGATGGGCATCTCCGTAGTCCGTTGCTATGCCTAGTTGATGTGAGACTATCTTCTTCCTTTTTGTCTTCTCCACAACTACCACTCTATTCCACCTATAGTGCTATGTCCATGGCTCACGCTCATGTATTGCGTGAAGATTGAAAAAGTTGTGAGAATGTCAAAAGTATGAAACAATTGCTTGGCTTGTCATCGGGGTTGTGCATGATTTAAATATTTTGTGTGGTGAAGATAGAGCATAGCCAGACTATATGATTTTGTAGGGATAACTTTCTTTAGCCATGTTATTTTGAGAAGACATAATTTCTTCGTTAGTATGCTTGAAGTATTATTATTTTTATGTCAATATGAACTTTTGTCTTGAATCTTTCGGATCTGAATATTCATACCACAATTAAGAAGAATTACATTAAAATTATGCCAAGTAGCACTCCGCATCAAAAATTCTGTTTTTATCATTTACCTACTCGAGGACGAGCAGGAATTAAGCTTGGGGATGCTTGATACGTCTCCAACGTATCTATAATTTTTTATTGCTCCATGCTATATTATCTACTGTTTTGAACATTATTGGGCTTTATTATCGACTTTTATATTATTTTTGGGACTAACCTATTAACTGGAGGCCCAACCCAGAATTGCTATTTTTTTTGCGTATTTTAGGGTTTCAAAGAAAAGGAATATCAAACGGAGTCCAAACGGAATGAAACCTTCGGGAACGTGATTTTTAGGAAGATTATGATCCGGGAGACTTGGACCCTACGTCAAGAAAAGAAACAGGAGGCCACGAGGTAGGGGGCGCGCCCACCCCCACCAGGCGTGCCCTCCACCCTCGTGGTCCCGCTGTTACTCCACCAACGTACTCCTTCCTCCTATATATACCTACGTACCCCCAAACGATCAGATACGGAGCCAAAACCCTAATTCCACCGCCGTAACTTTCTGTATCCACGAGATCCCATCTTGGGGCCTATTCCGGAGCTCCGTCGGAGGGGGCATCGATCACGGAGGGCTTCTACATCAACACCATAGCCTCTCCGATGAAGTGTGAGTAGTTTACCTTAGACCTACGGGTCCATAGTTAGTAGCTACATGGCTTCTTCTCTCTTTTTGGATCTCAATACAATGTTCTCCCCCTCTCTTGTGGATATCTATTTGATGTAATCTTCTTTTTGCGGTGTGCTTGTTGATACTGATGAATTGTGGGTTTATGATCAAGTCTATCTATGAACAATATTTGAATCTTCTCTGAATTCTTTTATGTATGATTGGTTATCCTTGCAAGTCTCTTTGAATTATCAGTTTGGTTTGGCCTACTAGATTGATCTTTCTTGCAATGGGAGAAATGCTTAGCTTTGAGTTCAATCTTGCGGTGTCCTTTCCCGGTGACAGTAAGGGCAGCAAGGCACGTATTGTATTGTTGCCATCAGGGATAACAAGATGGGGTTTTCTTCATATTGCATGAGTCTATCCCTCTACATCATGTCATCTTGCTTAAGGCGTTACTCTGTTTTTAACTTAATACTCTAGATGCATGCTGGATAGCGGTCGATGAGTGGAGTAATAGTAGTAGATGCAGGCAGGAGTCGGTCTACTTGTCTCAGACGTGATGCCTATATAAATGATCATACCTAGATATTCTCATAACTATGCTCAATTCTATCAATTGCTCAACAGTAATTTGTTCACCCACCATAGAATACTTATGCTCTCGAGACAAGCCACTAGTGAAACCTATGGCCCCCGGATCTATCTTTATCATATTGATCTCCTACTACTTAGTTATTTCCTTTGCTATTTACTTTGCCTTTATTTTACCTTGCATCTTTTATCATAAAAATACCAAAAATATTATCTTATCATATCTATCAGATCTCACTCTCGTAAGTGGCCTTATAGGGATTGACAACCCCTATTTGCGTTGGTTGTGAGGATTTATTTGTTTTGTGCAGGTACAAGGGACTCGCGCGTAGCCTCCTACTGGATTGATACCTTGGTTCTCAAAAACTGAGGGAAATACTTACGCTACTTTGCTGCATCATCCCTTCCTCTTCGGGGAAAACCAACGCAGTGCTCAAGAGGTAGCAGCTATTTATACCCCTCCACCCACTCTTCATTCATGGAGAGAGCCATCAGAACATGCCTACACTTCCAATACATATTTTTTTTGAGAGAGAAACCCCTACACTTGTGTTGAGGTCAAGATATTCCATTCCAATCACATAAATCTTGATCTCTAGCCTTCCCCAAGTTGCTTTCCAGTCAAATCTTCTTTCTACCAAATCCAATCCTATGAGAGAGAGTTGAGTGTTGGGGAGACTATCATTTGAAGCACAAGAGCAGGGAGTTCATCATCAACACACCATTTGTTACTTCTTGGATAGTGGTGTCTCCTAGATTGGCTAGGTGTCACTTGGGAGCCTCCGACAAGATTGTGGAGTTGAACCAAGGAGTTTGTAACGGCAATGAGATCGCCTACTTCGTGAAGATCTACCCTAGTGAGGCAAGTCCTTCGTGGGCGACAGCCATGGTGGGATAGACAAGGTTGCTTCTTCGCGGACCCTTCGTGGGTGGAGCCCTCCGTGGACCCGCGCAACCGTTACCCTTCGTGGGTTGAAGTCTCCATCAACATGGATGTACGATAGCATCACCTATCGGAACCACGGATAAAAAGTCTCCGCATCAACATTGCGTTTGCTCCCTCAAACTCATCCCTTTACCTTCATATGCAATTGTTTTACATTCTGCTGCTATACTCTTAGAATTGCATGTGTAGGTTGATTGCTTGACTTGTGCTATGTTGCTAAAATCTGCCAAGAACTAAAACAGGGAAAAGGCTAGATTTTTATTTGGTCAAGTAGTCTAATCACCCCCCTCTAGACATACTTTCGATCCTACTAGTGGTATCAGAGCTTTGGTTTCCATTTGCTTTGATTTCCATATCTTTTGGTGGTCATAGCCTTGGTTTGACAACCTAGGAGAGTATGTCGTCTAGCGAGGGAAATTACCACCGTACAGGTCCTTACTTTGATGGTACAAATTTTGCTAGTTGGAAGCATAAGATGAAAATGCATATTCTTGGACATAACCCCGCCGTTTGGCCTATTGTGTGTATTGGCTTGCAAGGTGAACTCTTTGATGGGAGAGAACCAAACCGTGAAGCTACACGGAAGAGTTGAAGATGCTACAATACAATGCTCAAGCTTGTGATATTCTCTTCAACGGATTGTGCCCCGAAGAATTCAACAAAATCAGCTGTCTTGAGAATGCAAAGGAAATTTGGGATACTTTGATTGATATGCACGAAGGTACCGGCTCCGTCAAGGAATCCAAATTGGATGTGCTTCAAAGTCAACTTGACAAGTTCAAAATGAAGGATGGTGAAGGTGTCGCTGAAATGTATTCTAGGCTTGCTCTCATCACAAATGAGATTGCCGGCTTAGGAAGTGAAGAGATGACCAATAAATTCATCATCAAGAAGATCCTAAGAGCCTTGGATGAAAAATATGATAACGTGTGCACATTGATTCAAATGATGCCCAATTACAAAGATCTCAAGCCAACGGAAGTCATTGGAAGAATTGTTGCTCATGAGATGGCACTCAAGGATAAGGAAGAGCTTCACAACAAGTCAAGTGCTGCTTACAAAGCCTCATGTGATGCTCCCACATCATCAAGCCAGAAACAAACCTTCAATGAAGAATTGAGCCTATGGTAAAGAACTTCAACAAGTTCTACAAGAGTAGAAGCAAAGAAAGAAGTTCCAAGTCAAGGTCCTACAATGACAAAAGATCTTCTAGTCGTGAGCGTAATTGCTGCAATTGTGGAAGACCCGGACACTACTCCAATGAGTGTACAGCTCCCTACAAAAGAAGAGAAGATTCTTCCAAAAGAAGAAGTAGAAGAGAAGAATCACCACCAAGAGAAAGGAGGAGTAGAGATGATCGTTATGAACGAAAACCCTCTCGTAGAAGCAAGGATTCGGAAAGGAAAGAAAAGTCATCAAGGAGCTACACAAAAAGAAGACATCAAGCTCATGTTGGTGAATGGGTATCCAGCTCCGACTCCGACAATCACTCCGAAAGAAGTTATCACTCCGACTCCAAATATACTCAAGATGAAGGTGTTGTCGGTCTAGCACTTGTGTCAACCAACTCCTACGACATATTTGACTCACCAAATGAAGGAATTGGAAGGTGCTTCATGGCCAAAGGTCCAAAGGTAACACATCCTGACTATGTTGATTTCAATAGTGATGAAGATGATTTGCTAGGTGATGATGATTTACTTGTTGACAACTCTAGTGATGAAAACTATGATGAAACGTCAATTAATCATGCTAATCAAGATAAAACGAATGATTATGATAAGAAGGAGATTGAGCGTCTAACTAAAGAACTAAACACTCTTAAGTTAGCTCATGAAACTACCTTGGAAAATCATCGCGAACTTTTAAAGACTCATGATAAGCTACGCTTTGAAAATCTCAACCTTGAGCAAGAGCATGCGTTTTTAAAGGCAATCAATGATGATCTTCGCAAGAAAAGTTCTTCTTACATTGCCAAGCGTTTACTCTTGTCTACTTACATGCCACAAGTTAAATCTAGCAATAAGAGCAAGAAAGATTCTTCATCTAGTAGTAACAACAATCATGCTAAATCCAATATTGTTGCTTCTATTAGTTCTCTTGATTCCACTAATGATTCTCTTAGCCAAGTTACACTTGAGCAAGAAAATAGCTTATTCAAGGGAATTATAGAGAAAGGTGTTTACAAGAGCCTTGCCGGGAGTAAACAATTTGAGGAAATTGTACGCAGGCAAGGAAGACACCGGAAGAATCAAGGTGTTGGTTTTGAACGAAAGTTCAATGCCAATGGAGTTGAGTGGGAAGAAGATCAATACCCCAAGACGAAGTTTGTTCCTCAACAAGAGAAGTATGATCCTACTTCTTTCGAAGGGACACAAGCTCAAGATGATCTTCCACCACAAGACCACAAGCAAAAAAGACAAGCTTCAAGAGGAGATTGATGCATTTGAAGAAGCACCCAAGGCCTTGGTCAAGTGGGTTCCCAAGACCACATCAAGTTCTACTTCATCAAGTACAACTACAACTCCAAGGGTTCCCATCAAGATGGTGTGGATCCAGAAGAAGAAGAACTAGAGAGTTCTTGAGGGTGACTCCGCCAACATACTTCACTCTTATCATTTTGGCGAGGAGAAGTGCAAACAACTTCCATATATTGCACTAGTTCAAGGAGTCACAAACCCTCTTGTTGGTAAGACAAGGGACAAGGTAACCTAATGCTTTCATGGACATCATCTTGTGTATGCATCACTCTATGTCTATGGATATCCTTGTTTGTTCCTTGTGGGACTAACCCGTTAGGTATTAAAAGTGCAACTCACTCCAAAGGATTGCTCCAAATGATCTACATCAACATTGAGCATCTACATATTCAACACCTACATGAAGTCATCATCGACAAAACCTAAGGTTAGTTCATCCCTCTTAGGGGGGATATCACATCTAGGGGGAGCTTTACTCTAACCAATTGAGCTAAAGCAACTCTAATGGTGTGAACACAACAATGCTTTATGTAAAAGTGGCAACCCCACTTGTGCTTAAACGATAAGTATGACCTATGATCAAATATTCTCATTTGACTCCTAAGTCAATATACTCATATATAGATGACCTAGTCATCGCCAAATTGATTGATAGATGCTAGAGTGTTTGTGCATGCTTTGTCACATATTTCATTTGCCATCTTATTGTGTGAGCATGTTGCTTGCATACTTTACCCATTCGAGGACATCCATTTGTTGCTTTGATTGTTTAGCCTTTTTCTCTTTTGCCAAATGGATGGACAAGAATGCCTAAGAACTCCCTCTAGCTATCTATGTTTTTCTCGTCTCAAACTCTATTCATGCTACATCACAAAGTTTGAACAAGTCAGATTCGAACCACTCTGTGTGAGGAGCACTCGGAGTTCCCGATTCGTCATAGACTTAAACTTTCAAAACCTCTTTGTGTATCTCGGTCTGGCCGATTCTTCCTTTTAGGTCCTACCGAGTCACAAAGTTGATCTAGGGTTTTCAATCTTGGTGCAACCGATTAGAACCTTTCGGTCACACCGAGTTGTAGTAACTGCTTGCAGTTTTGCATCTCGGTGCCACCGAGTCGTTCCACTAGGTCACACCGACAGGGTCAGGTTATATATACCGACGGGCCAAAATTTGGAAAATTTTCCGAACCTCCTCGCCCGCGCATAACCTACTCTGCCTCCTCGGGTCTCCGGATCATCCTCTCATCGCCAGCGACCTCCCGCCACTGGTCGCCGCCGCCGTCAACGGATATCTGCCCCGCCGTTGCCGCCATAGCAAGTTCACCGCCGAACTAGGGTACGGACTTGATCTTTGTGCTAATCCATAACTCTGATTCTTAGCACATTGCTTTGCCATGATTCTTGCCATGAATGAAATCATCCTGTCCAGCGAAAATGTCCCATAGATTGGTTTTGATTTGAAAATTTAGGGTTAGGTCTCCGCCGAATTCATCTCGGACCGACCGAGTTGTAGAAATCGGTCTCACCGATTTGGCTTAGGCCATTGCACACGCGTTTTCGGTCTGACCGAAAATTGCAAATCGGTGTGACCGAGTTCAATTCTCTGTGAAACCCTAGTAGTCTCAGTACCACCAAACTATGACTCGGTCCGACCGAGTTCACTAGTTTAGGTTCCAAAAAACTGCTTCGGTATCACCAAGTTTACAAATCGGTAGATCCAAAATGCTTTTTGTGAAGAACTAAAACTAAGTTTTTGAGTCAATTGTTTTGCAAAACTCCTGTACTTTGTGATGCTCATCTACTCTACCTCATCTATAATCTATTCACAGGGTCTGCTGACAGTTTTCCTGCATGATGTCTGACCCAAGTGATAGCCAGAACAAGTCTGAGGAGCAGGTGCAACTGAGTGAGGGCACTAGTCCCTCCAGTTCATCTGATGATGGCAGCAGGAGCACACCAAGTAACTTGCCAAAGGCAGCCACCAGAACAAGAAAGAAGAAGACCTCAGATTCAGAGGATGAGGATTATGTGGCTATTGAGGAGGAAGTCAGTTCCAAGAAAAACGTGCTGAAAAAGGAGTATGGCTCGGTTGCTACAGTCAAGCCAGGGATGCATAAGAAGGCACCAGCAAAGAGAGTCCCATGTCTAAGGCCAGAGCATCCACTGCTCAAACTTCCAAGCCATCTGAAGAGGCAGTTGGAGAAGGCAAGAAAAGGAAGGAAAGGGTCAAGAAGACCACTGCCAGAGTGCTTGGCAGATCATCAATTATGAGAGATGATGATGAAGAGGAAGAGGATGCTGCACCAGCACCCAAAGCTCAAAAGCTCATTGATATGTCTCCAGCGTATCTATAATTTTTGATTGTTCCATGCTATTATATTATCTGTTTTGGATGTTTATGGGCTTTATTATACACTTTTATATTATTTTTGGGACTAACCTATTAACCCAGAGCCCAGTGCCGGTTTCTGTTTTTCCTTGTTTTAGAGTATCGCAGAAAAGGAAAATCAAACGGAGTCCAATTGACCTGAAACTTCACGGAACTTATTTTTGGACCAGAAGAAGCCCACGGAGTATCAGAGATGGACCAGGAGAGTCCCGGGCTGCCCACGAGGGTGGGGGGCGCGCCCACCCCCTGGGCGCGCCCCTTGCCTCGTGGACAACCCGGAGATCCACCGACGTACTTCTTCCTCCCATATATACCCATATACCCTAAAAACGTCGGGGAGCAGAATAGATCGGGAGTTCCACCACCAGAAGCCTCCGTAGCCACCGAAAACCAATCTAGACCTGTTCCGGCACCCTGCCGGAGGGGGAAACCCCTCTCCAGTGGCCATCTTCATCAGCCCGGTGCTCTCCATGACGAGGAGGGAGTAGTTCTCCCTCGGGGCTAAGGGTATGTACCAGTAGCTATGTGTTTGATCTCTCTCTCTCTCTCTCTCTCTCGTGTTCTTGAGGTGATATGATCTTGATGTATCGCGAGCTTTGCTATTATAGTTGGATCTTATGATGTTTCTCCCCCTCTACTCTCTTGTAATGGATTGAGTTTTCCCTTTGAAGTTATCTTATCGGAATGAATCTTTAAGGATTTGAGAACAGTTGATGTATGCCTTGCATGGGATACCCGTGCTGACAATGGGGTATTCTATTGATCCACTTGATTTATGTTTTGGTGATCAACTTGCGGGTTCCGCCCATGAACCTATGCATAGGGGTTGGCACATGCTTTCGTCTTGACTCTCCGGTAGAAACTTTGGGGCACTCTTTGAGGTTCTATGTGTTGGTTGAATAGATGAATCTGAGATTGTGTGATGCATATCGTATAATCATACCCACGGATACTTGAGGTGACATTGGAGTATCTAGGTGACATTAGGGTTTTGGTTGATTTGTGTCTTAAGGTGTTATTCTAGTACAAACTCTATGATAGATTGAACGGAAAGAATAGCTCCATGTTATTTTACTACGGACTCTTGAATAGATCGATCAGAAAGGATAACTTTGAGGTGGTTTCATACCCTACCATAATCTCTTTGTTTGTTCTCCGCTATTAGTGACTTTGGAGTGACTCTTTGTTGCATGTTGAGGGATAGTTATATGATCCAATTATGTTATTATTGTTGAGAGAACTTCCACAAGTGAAAGTATGAACCGTAGGCCTTGTTTCCTAACATTGCAATACCATTTGTGCTCACTTTTACCATTAGTTACCTTGCTGTTTTTATATTTTCAGATTTCAAAAACCTATATCTATAATCCATATTGCACTTGTATCACCATCTCTTCGCTGAACTAGCGCACCTATACAATTTACCATTGTATTGGGTGTGTTGGAGACACAAGAGACTCTTTGTTATTGGGTTGCAGGGTTGTTTGAGAGAGACCATCTTCATCCTACGCCTCTCACGGATTGATAAACCTTAGGTCATCCACTTGAGGGAAATTTGCTACTGTCCTACAAACCTCTGCACTTGGAGGCCCAACAACGTCTACAAGAAGAAGGTTGTGTATTAGACATCAAGCTCTTTTCTGGCGCCGTTGCCGGGGAGGTTAGAGCTTGAAGGTATATCTTTAGATCTTGCAATCGAATCTTTTTGTTTCTTGTTTTAGCACTAGTTTAGTTTATAAAAGAAAACTACAAAAAAATGGAATTGAGTTTGCCTCATACGCTTCATCTTTTTAATATCTTTCATGAGTATGATGGAAAGGAAAATTGTGCCAAAGTGTTAGAAGAAGAATGCATTAAAATGTTTGGCACTAAATCTTTGAATGATGAGCATGATTGCAATGTTATTAGTATTAACTCTTTGAATATCGATAGTACTAATGATGAATGCACTAGTTATGATGAAAATGTCTCTTATAAGCATGTCGATTTTTGTGGAGTGCATAGAGTTTACAAGTACACACCAATTAGGGAAGATAGATTTTGCAGGAGGCATAAGTACTTAGAAACTAAATGGTTGCAAAAAGGCTAGATGTTTGTTCTAAAAATTTAAATTTTCTTGGCCGTACTTGTGAACTTTGCAATGAACGTGGTCATTTAACCATCCGATGCAAATTGTTTCATGATCTAATCATTTCCAAAAATTGTGATGACTTGATTTCTCTTGCACATCATAATGAACTTAGTTTGCTTATGGGTTATGAAGAAATGAAACGTATAACTAACTATCTTCCAGTATTTGCCCGTGATAAACTTCTTGGTTTTGATCTAGAGGAAATTTATATGTATTGTGCGGTGAATTGTATTGAAAATCCTTATATTGCCAACTACATAAAGAAAAGAAAAAAAAGTAGAAGATGAAGAGAATACTAATGAAAGGGAAGAGACTTCCCAATAACCTCCTATTATTTCTTATGATGAATCAGATAACAAGGAGGAGCCTTCTATTCAACCAATCTCATTAATAAGGAGCTCCAAAAAGAGGATTGAACCCACACATGATGTGGTGAAGAAGAAGAAAATAAAAAGGAAGAGAGGTAAAAGGATATCTCTCCCAACTGATGCTGCTCCTATTACTGTTGTGCCTCATGAAAATATAATTGTGGAAGATGATGCACTTGATGATGATCTCGTTATGCCTATTGCTTGTTGTGATGATTATGATTGGGAAGATAATGATACTTCTTATGATCTTGAAAATCTTTTTGGCACTTGCTTGGAAGAATATGATAATTGCTATACTATTGGTGCTATCTATACTATTAATGATGAGGGTGATTATGCTTATGATATGAAAAGGCCCAAGCTTGGGGATGCTATGTTTGATGAAGATGATGTTTTTGAGAATATATTTGCTGCAATTAATGTTTGTCCCATGCTTGGGGATGCTACGTTTAATGAAGATGATATTTTTAGTCTCCCGAGTTTTGATATGCAAATTTATAATGATGATAGCATGCCTCCTGCTTATGATGATTATATTGATGAAAGTGGATTTGGAAGAGTGTCAACTTTAGGAAGTAATGATCCCACTATTTTGGAGGATGTTGAATCTTATTATGATAATTATGAAAGTGGATTTGGAGAGGTCATGACTTTATTTAGTGATGATTCCACTATCTTGGAAGAGGTTTCAATCGATTATGATGAGAACAAAGTTGCTACTTATGATAATTGTTGTGATGATACATATGCTATAAAAAGTAGTGATGATTATATTTATAAAAAATTTCATGATTATGATTACCCTTTTTCTGAACATTACTCTTTTAATGTGGAAACAATTTATAGTATTCGAGTTTCTTATGATACTCCCACTATTCCGAATGAGAAGAATTTTGCTTATGTGGAGAGTAATAAAATTTCTATGCTTGTAGATCATGAAAAGAATGCTTTAGGTGCTGGTTATATTGTTGAATTAATTCATGATGCTACTGAAAATTATTATGAGGGAGGAATATATGCTTGTAGGAATTGCAATAATATCAAATTTCCTCTCTATGTGCTTAAAGTTTTGAAGTTATGCTTGTTTTACCTTCCTATGCAAGTTGATTCTTGTTCCCACAAGTTGTTTGCTCACAAAATCCCTATGCATAGGAAGTAGGTTAGACTTAAATTTGCTAGTCATATTCTTCATGATGCTCTCTTTATGTTTCAATTCTTATCTTTTATGTGAGCACCATTGAAATCATCATGCCTAGCTAGGGGCGTTAAACGATAGCGCTTGTTGGGAGGCAGCCCAATTTTATTTTTGCTCCTTGCTTTTTGTTCCTGTTTAGTAATAAATAAATTACCTAGCCTCTGTTATTATTGATTTTTTATGTTTTAATTAGTGTTTGTGCCAAGTAGAACCGTTGGGAACACTTGGGGAAAGTCTTGTTGATCTTGCTGTAAAAAACAGAAACTTTAGCGCTCACGAGAATTGCTGCCATTTTTATTTGGATAGTGCTATTTAGTTAATTCTTTTTGCAGATGATTAGTAGATAAATTCCTAAGGTACATAAATTTATTTTAGAATTTGTGGGGTTCCATAAGTTTGCGTTAGGTACAGATTACTACAGACTGTTCTTTTTTTGACAGATTCTGTTTTTCATGTGTTGTTTACTTATTTTGATGAATCTATGGCTAGTAAAAGAGTTTATAAACCATAGAGAAGTTGGACTACAGTAGTTTTAACATCAATATAAATAAATAATGAGTTCATTACAGTACCTTGAAGTGGTGTTTTGTTTTCTTTCGCTAACGAAGCTTACGAGTTTTCTGTTAAGTTTTGTGTTGTGAAGTTTTCAAGTTTTGGGTAAAGATTCAATGGACTATGGAATAAGGACTGGCAAGAGCCTAAGCTTGGGGATGCCCAAGGCACCCCAAGGTAATATTCAAGGACAACCAAAAGCCTAAGCTTGGGGATTGATATGTCTCCATCGTATCTATAATTTTTGATTGTTCGATGCCAATATTCTACAACTTTCATATACTTTTGGAAACTTTTTATGCTATTATTGGGACTAACATATTGATCCAGTGCCCAGTGCCAGTTCCTGTTTGTTGCATGTTTTTTGTTTCGCAGAATATCCATATCAAACAGAGTCCAAACGGGATAAAAATTGACGGAGATTTTTTTGGAATATATATGATTTTTGGGAAGAAAAATCCACGCGAGACAAGGCCCGAGGGGGACATGAGGCAGGGGGCGCACCCCAGGGGGTCAGGCGTGCCCTGGGCCCTCGTGGCCACCCTGTAAGGCAGTTGATGCCCTTCTTTCGTGGCAAGAAAGCTAATATCTGGATAGAGATTGTGTTAAAATTTCAGCCCAATCGGAGTTACGGATCTCCGGGAATATAAGAAACGGTGAAAGCGTAGAATCTGGGAACGCAGAAACAGAGAGAGACAGATCCAATCTCGGAGGGGCTCTCGCCCCTCCCATGCCATGGAGACCAAGGACCAGAGGGGAAACCCTTCTCCCATCTAGGGAGGAGGTCAAGTAAGAAGAAGGAGGAGGGGGCTCTCTCCCCCTCGCTTCCGGTGGCGCCGGAGTTCCACCGGGGGCCATCATCATCACCGCAATCTTCACCAACAACTTCACCGCCATCATCACCAACTCTCTCCCCCCCCTCTATGCAGCGGTGTAACCCCTCTTTTACCCGCTGTAATCTCTACTTAAACATGGTGCTCAACTCTATATATTATTTCCCAATGATGTATGGCTATCCTATGATGTTTGAGTACATCTGTTTTGTCCTATGGGTTATTTGATGATCGTGATTGGTTTGAGTTGCATGTTTTATTATTTGTGCTGTCCTATGGTGCTCTCCGTGTCGCTCAAGCGTGAGGGATTCCCGCTGTAGGGTTTGCAATATGTTCATGATTTGCTTACGGTGGGTGGCGTGAGTGACAGAAGCACGGACCTGAGTAAGTAGGTTGTTTACATATGGGATAAAGAGGACTTGATACTTTAATGCTATGGTTGGGTTTTACCTTAATGATCTTTAGTAGTTGCAGATGCTTGCTAGAGTTCCAATCATAAGTGCATATGATCCAAGTAGAGAAAGTATGTAAGCTTATGCCTCTCCCTCAAATAAAATTGCAATAATGATTACCGGTCTAGTTATCGATTGCCTAAGGACAAATAACTTTCTCGTAACAAAAAGCTCTTTACTAAAACTAATTTAGTTGTGCCTTTACCTAAACAGCCCCTACTTTTTATTTACTTGCTCTTTATTATCTTGCAAACCTATCCAACAACACCTACAAAGTACTTCTAGTTCCGTACTTGTTCTAGGTAAAGCGAACGTCAAGCGTGCATAGAGTTGTATCGGTGGTCGATAGAACTTGAGGGAATATTTATTCTACCTTTAGCTCCGCGTTGGGTTCGACACTCTTACTTATCGAAAGAGGATACAATTGATCCCTATACTTGTGGGTTATCAAGACCTTTTTCTGGCGCCGTTGCCGGGGAGCAATAGCGTGGGGTTGATATTCTCGTGTGTGCTTGTTTGCTTTATCACTAAGTAATTTTTATTTGCTGTTCTTAGTTGTTATTTAACTTTAGTTATGCTTATGGAACATGAAATACCAAAAAAATAGGTGTACTTGTTGCTCATGGAGATGAGGAACCTCCTAAAACCCTCGATGCTCGTTATGTGACAGATATTATGTACTACTTTGATAATCCAGAGAAAACCCCATTCAATTTGGTAATGGGAGCACGTTGGATCAACGTGAATACTTTAGGGATTATCGCTTCACTCAAAAAGGGAAACTATTATGGGATCAAATTTATATGTTGGAATGGTATGCTAGGCAACTATGCTTGAGATATGATTATACTTGTTGCTCTAGGATGAAGGCTCCACACCTTCCCTTTTTATGCAAATTTAATGATAACGAAACTTTGGCATCTTATGCTAAAGGTATATATGACTACTATGATGTGGAACGAGTAGAAGAATTTGTTGCTTTTATGGGTGCTTATGAAATTGAATCTATGTTCAAAGAATATGAAAATCTTTATGATGCTATCTACAGATCTGAAAATTTAGCTATCCTTAAATATTGTTATGAGAATTATGAATGCAATTCCGATATTGATGCGTTTATTGAGAAAGTCTCCGCTGTCCCAGAAGAGACTAATATTTTGCAGGAGTCTATGGAAGAAGGAATTGATGAAATTGTGAGCTCATTGGATGAAAAAGATGATGAGGAGAGCGAAGAACAAAAGGAGGAAGAGCGGATTAGCTACCCGTGCCCACCTTCTAATGAGAGTAACTCTTCAACTCATACATTGTTTAATTTCCCTTCGTGCTTACCGAAGGATGATTGCTATGATGATTGTTATGATCCCATTGATTCTCTTGAAATATCCCTTTTTGATGATACTTGCTATGCTTGTGGCCAAGATGCCAATATGAATTATGCTTATGGAGATGAACTTGCTATAGTTCCTTATATTAAACATGAAACTGTTGCTATTGCACCCACGCATGATAGTCCTATTATCTTTTTGAATTCTGCCGACTACACTATATCGAAGAAGTTTGCCCTTATTAAGGGCTATATTGATGGGTTGCCTTTTACTACTACACATGATGATTTTGATAGATATAATATGCATGTGCTTGCTGCTTCTACTTGCAATTATTATGAAAGAGGAACTCTATTTCCACCTCTCTATGTTTCCAACACGATAAAATTGCAAGAAACTGTTTATACTATGCATTGGCCTTTACTATGTGTGCATGAATTGTTCTTTTATGACATGCCGATGCATAGGAAGAGAGTTAGACTTCGTTGTTGCGTGATATATTTTACTTTGTGCTCACTACTAAATTACAAAGCATTGTTGATTCAAATAGGCTTTGATATACCTTGGGATCCGGGTGGATCCATTACTTGAGCACTATATGCCTAGCTTAATGGCTTTAAAGAAAGCGCTGCCAGGGAGACAAGCCGGAAGTTTTAGAGAGTCACTTATTTCTGTTGTGTGCTTTTATAAGGTTTAAAAATAAAAATAATGTGCCAAGGTTTGCCTTTAGGATGTTTTAGATGCTTGTTGGTTTGTACGGTGCAGGACAGAAACTTTGGCTATAGTGCGCGATTTTACATTTTTTACTGAAACGTCAAATGGTTCTGATTCTTTTTGCACTGTATTTATATACAAATTGTTTATTTTTCCTAATTTTGGTAGAATTTTTTAAGTATCAGAAATATGGTGAATGTTCATATTGTTACAGACTGTTCTGTTTTAGACAGATTCTGTTTTTGATGCATAGTTTGCTTGTTTTGATGAAACTAACGATTTATATCAGTGGATTAAGCCATGGAAAAGTTATATTACATTAGCTATAATGCAAAAACAAAATATGAATTGGTTTGAAACAGTACTTAGGGTAGTGATTTGCTTTATTATACTAACGGATCTTACCGAGTTTTCTGTTGAAGTTTTGTGTGGATGAAGTGTTCGATGATCGAGAAGGTCTCGATATGAGAAGAAGGAAGAGAGGCAAGAGCTCAAGCTTGGGGATGCCCGAGGCACCCCAAGTAAATATTCAAGGAGACTCAAGCATCTAAGCTTGGGGATTTCCCGGAAGGCATCCCCTCTTTCTTCAACAAGTATCGGTATGTTTTTGCATTCGTTTCGTTCATGCGATATGTGCAATCTTGGAGCATCTTTTGCATTTAGTTTTAACTTTTCTTTTATGCACCATGATGGTATGAGATAGTCCTTGGTTGATTTATAGAATGGCTCTATGCACTTCATGTAAGTGCATCTAGTGCCACCCCTAGTTGGTTTTGGAGTATTGACGACAAACCTGGTTGAGGGACTAATGTGTTTGTAAGAATTGCAGGATAACATAGGTAGTAGGGTCTCACTGATTCAGTTTACCCACCAGAGATGACCCCTAAAAATGTATGAAGACATTGAAGACAAAGGTGGTATATGAAGGTATTCACATTGAAGACTATGACAAGAGAAGACATTGTGTGAAGACTATGGAGCGCGAAGACTTAGTTGTTTCGTTGTTTCGTTTTCTTCTTTGTTGAGTCATAGGTACCACCGTACTTTTAAGTGGGTCCAAGTGAACCAGTCAAAATGACTGAAGTGATGCTTAACCAAAATCCTATGTCTTCGAGCGAAGACAATGAGAGCAAATCTTATCCAGAGCTGGATAAGTCAGCTTTGCTTGTAGCTCAAGTAAAGTTGCCGTGTGTGTTTGAAATCTGACCGTTGGAACACGTGTCAGTTCCTTAGTGACCCAGGGTCATTTCGGACAAATCAAGTCGGGTTGCCTAGTGGCTATAAATAGCCCACCCCCTACACCATAAATTGGTTGGCTGCTCAGAGTTAGTGCACGGCTTTTGTCGTTTGAGAGCAACCCACCTCGAAGCCTTTGAGAGAGAAATCCTTGCGAGGACAAAGCCCTAAACACCCAGAGCCAAAGAGTGTTAGGCATCACTTAAGTCTTCTTGTCTGTGTGATCTGAAGACTTATTACACTTGAGGACTGTGAATCCTCCAGTCGGTTAGGCGTCGCGTTCTGAGCATCCAAGAGTCATTGTGGATCGCCGGTGAACAAAGTCTGTGAAGGATTGGAAGTCTACCTTGAAGACTTACCAGAGTGATTGGGCGAGGACTGGGTGTCCTTGGCTCAAGGGGAATAAGGTGAAGACACGGTCTTCTGAGTTAAATCTCAGCCTCCCTAACCAGACATACAGTTGTCACAGCAACTGGAACTGGTCCAACAAATCATTGTCTTCAACGAGCAACTGGTTCTATCCTTTCCATCTCTTTATTTACAGTTGGTTCTTGTGAAGTCATTGCCTGTTTGCATTATCTTTTGTCTTCACCGAGTGACTGCTTGTTCTGATTGGCTTCATACTATCTTCCATCCTGATCTATACTGCCTAGCTGCTATTAGTCTTTGTGCTTTCATTTCATTGAATACTTGACTATGGCTTGCCTAGTGTAGTCTACCTTCCGCTGCATGGTAATAGGTTTATTTCTATCGTTTGTCTTCGAAACTTCCATGTTTTGAAGACTTTCATAAAAATCGCCTATTCACCCCCCTCTAGTCGATCACTAGCACTTTCAATTGTTATCGGAGCAAGGTACTCCCATGTTCTGTGTGATTCGGTTTAACCACCTGGAGTTTTAGCTTTGTCGACTGCAGGGATAATCAAAGTCTCCGCTGCGTGCCCCGTCTTCGATGGAACTGAATATCCCTACTGGAAGAATAAGATGCGCATGCATCTTGAAGCCATTGATGTCGACCTCTGGTATGTCGTCAAGAATGGCGTCCCCAAGGCTGGTGAAGGTGTCACCGCTGCTGATGTCAAGAAGTTCGTTCAACTGGACTCCACTACCAAGAACATCATCTGTGGTCATCTGACCAAAGGGCAGTATGGCCATGTGAGTGCTCTGGAGACATCTAAGCTAGTCTGGGACTGGCTCTCCAAGGTCAACGAAGGCATCTCAACCCAGAGAGATCAAAGAATCAGTGTCCTTCGCAACCTCTTCAACCGCTTCAAGAGAAACGACAATGAGAATGTTCAGCTCATGTTTGATCGACTCACTCACATCACAAATGAGCTTCAAGCTCTCGGCGCTACTGAGATCACCAAGCATGAAATCGTCAAGACACTCCTGAGATCACTTGACAGCTCGTTTGACACCCTAGCCCTGATGATTCAAGAACGCCCTGACTTCAAAAGCCTCGATCCGTCTGACATACTTGAAAGGCTCAACACACATGAGTTTCAGCTTTCTGAGAAAAGAGACATCTACGGTCCCAACTATGGGCGAACACATGCTCTGAAGGCAAAAGTTGTTTCCTCATCTGAAGAAGAATCTGACTGCAGTTCTGATGATCCTGAAGACATTGGAAAGGAGCTTGCTATGCTTGTGAAGAAGTTCCAGAAATTCACCAAGAAGAAAGGCTTCAGAAAATCCTCACGATCCAGCTCAAGGAATGATGAAGCTTCTGCTCATGACTACAAGAATAGAACATGCCACAAGTGCAAGAAACCTGGTCACTACATCTCTGAGTGTCCGCAGTGGGACAATGAGAACAAGAAGAAGAAGAAGAAGAAGAAGAAGAAGGGCAAGTAATATGATTCGGACGACAAGAAGAAGAAGAAATACTCAAAGTCTTCTTCCAAGTCTTCCTCAAAGTCTTCATCACACAAGAAGAGCTCATCTGGCAAGGCTCGTGCATTTGTTGGCAAGGAAATGGATTCAGAGGAGGAGTCTGCTTCTGAGGAGGCGGAGGTGGAGTCTGAGGAGGAGTCCGATTCTGGCGTTGCAAGTCTGGCTACAGCCTACGTTGCCAAGTCCATCTCCAACACTGAAGACAATGACTTCGTCACCGACGCCGATGCTGATGATAAGGACAACTCCGCTCCCACCTACTGCTTCATGGCACGCGATGCCAAGGTAAACTCACGCACTACTCACTATCAAACATCCAATGAAGATGACTCTGATTGTGGTTCCAAACCCAGCTACAAAACACTTGCTAAAATTGCAACTGAACAACAGAAAGCTATGGAACATATTCAAAAACTGTTGGACAAAAGCGATGACCTGTTAGACGCTGAAATGACTCGATCTCAGTCCTTAATTGAAGACATTAAAAATCTTCATGTTAAGTATGAGGAACTTGAATGTCGTCATGAAACGCTCTCAACAACTCATGAAAAGCTTTCCTATGATTATCTTCAAAGGAAGCAAGATCTTGAGAAATTGAGAGCGGCTCATGAAGATCTTCAAAAGGAAAATGAGTCACTTCGCGCCAAACAGATTAGTTCCACTCAGGAAGGATTTGAACCACCATGTCTTAAATGCATTGAGCGTGACAACGCTACTTCTATTGCTGGATGTTCTACTGCTACTACTGTTGCAATATCTTCAACTGTTGATGTGGTAACTAACCCCTCTGCTGAGGATACCACTGCTATTGCTGATGAAAATGCTAGGTTGAAGACATTGCTTGAAATAGGGATGTACAAAAGTCTCAAAGGGCATCAGACACTATGTGATGTCCTCAAAAGGCAGATCCTAAACCGAAACCCTAGGAAAGAGGGTGTTGGGTTCGAAAGGAAAATTAATGCTGATGGCTCTTACTGGAAACCTGAGCAGTACCCCGAAACCACATGGGTTGCTGCAAAGGAACCTTCAGTGGATCCATCCACCCTATCTGGCTTCACTTGCGCTAATCCCATTGTCATTGATGAATCCTTTGATGCAAACTATAAACTATTTAAGAATCAGAATGGTGAAGTGTTTGCCAGGTATATTGGTACAAACTGCAGGAATGGGCCACCTATGAAGAAAGTCTGGGTGCCGAAAGAGTGTCTGGAAAATCTTCCTGTGTATGTCGTCATGACACCACAAGTGAAGAAGACAAACCCCAGACCACGGGCTTCATATGGTCCAAAGGCTTCATACAGACAGATGACTCACCTGAGTCGCACTAACGCAAATGTTTTGCAGGGAAACCATACTCAGGCCTATGAATATGAGCGTGTTTCATCAAACCGCCATGTTCATAAGACCCAGAACTACTCTGCTTATTCTTATGAGTACTATTGTCCACCTGCAAGACTATTTGTTAGGGCTCCCAAGCCAAAGTTCTCAAATGCTGCACTTAGACTCATTGCTTCGAAGCCACCCTTGAAGATGTGGGTGGCTAAGAAAGCTTAACTATCTTTTGCAGGGAAAGGTCTCTAGGGGAAAATCAAATGCGTCTGAAGCTATTGTTGGGGACCTTAAACATCTTGTAGGGCGCAAGATCAAATGCCCAAATGGTCTTATTATGTATTTTGTTCCTGAGTCGCTTGCTACTTGCCCTATCAGTCCTAACCTCGATCTAAGCTTTCATAATCCACTTGCTCGTCAAATGTTTATGCTTCACAATTCTCTTCGTGAAGCCTATCCCCCTAACTGCACTGTAGGGTATGACACCAGCTGCTTCAGAATGGATTATTGACAGTGGATGTACTAATCACATGACTAGCAAGCGAAGTCTTCTCATGGACTCAACCTTACGTCCATCTGACAAGAGTCACATCACATTTTCTGATACTAGTAAAAGCAAGGTATTGGGTCTAGGTAGAGTTGCAATCTCAAGGGATCAACACATGGATAAAGTGATGCTTGTTGAATCCCTTGGTTTCAACTTAATGTCTGTCTCAATGCTTTGCGATTTAAATATGATTGTGATGTTTGGAAAATATCGTTGCCTTGTTCTAATGGAATCTGACAAGTCTCTAGTCTTTGAAGGGTATCAGAAAGATGATTTGTACATGGTAGATTTCTCAGCAGGACCATAGCTTGCCGTATGTCTTCTTACAAAAGCTTCAGAATGATGGCTCTGGCATCGGAGGCTAGGGCATGCTGGCATGAGGAACTTAAATACTCTTGCAAAGAAGAAGCACGTCATAGGCATCGAGGGCATCAAGTTCAAGAAGGATCACTTATGCGGTGCCTGCGAAGCAGGAAAGATGATGAGGGCCAAGCATCCCTCGAAGACAATCATGACAACGACTCAACCCTTCGAACTGCTACACATGGACCTCTTCGGTCCCACTCACTACTCAACTCTTACTACTACTGCTTGTCTCTATGGCTTCGTCATTGTTGATGATTATTCAGGATATACATGGGTGCATATAATCCTCTACAAGACTGAAGTGCAGGATGTCTTCAGACGCTTCGCCAATCGAGTCGTGAACAACTATGGCGTCAAGATCAAGCACATCAGAAGTTACAATGGCACTGAATTCAAGAACACCGGCCTCGACACTTATCTTGATACTTTGGGCATCACTCATGAGTTCTCAGCTCCGTACACGCCGCAGCAGAATGGCATCGTGGAATGCAAGAACAGAACACTCATGGAGATGGGCCGGACGATGCTCGATGAATACAAGACTCCAAGAAAGTTCTCGCCTGAAGCCATTGATACTGCATGCCATGTCATCAACCGTGTTTATCTTCACAAGCTTCTGAACAAAACATCCTATGAGCTCCTCACTGGTAAGAAGCCAAATGTCAGTTACTTCAGAGTATTTGGTGCCAGGTGATGGATCAAGGATCCACATCACACTTCAAAATTTGCACCGAAAGCACATGAAGGTTTTATGCTTGGTTACGGAAAGGATTCGCACTCCTATAGAGTCTTCAACCTCTTTCACTATAAAGTGGTTGAAACTGTGGATGTGCGGTTCGATGAGACTAAAGGCCCGCAAAGAGAGCACCTGCCAAATGTTCTAGATGAAGTTCCATCCAGTGAATACATCAAGATTATGGGAACTGGAGAAATCATACCGTCTGAAGCACAACCCGAAGAGGAACTCATCATCTCTGCACCTGATCAACCTGAAGACAATACTCAGCCTAAATACATGTTGGGGAACGTAGTAATTTCAAAAAAAATCCACGTACACGCAAGATCATGGTGATGCATAGCAACGAGAGGGGAGAGTGTTGTCCACGTACCCTCGTAGACCGAAAGCGGAAGCATTAGCACAACGCGGTTGATGTAGTCGTACGTCTTCACGATTCGACCGATCAAGTACCGAACGCACGTCACCTCCGAGTTCTGCACACGTTCAACTCGATGACGTCCCTCGAACTCTGATCCATCCGAGTGTTGAGGGAGAGTTTCATCAGCATGATGGCGTGGTGACGATGATGATGTTCTACCGACGCAGGGCTTCGCCTAAGCACCGCTACGATATGACCGAGGTGGATTATGGTGGAGGGGGGCACCTCACACGGCTAAGAGATCAAGAGATCAATTGTTGTCTCTATGGGGTGCCCCTGGCCACGTATATAAAGGAGTGGAGGAGGGGGGAGAGGGACGGCCCCTATGGCGCGCCCTGGAGGAGTCCTACTCCCACCGGGAGTAGGATTCCCACCCCCCCCCCTTCCAAGTAGTAGGAGTAGGAGTCAAGGCAAGGAAAGAGAGAAGAGAAGGAAGGAGGGGGCGAAGCCCCTCCCCCTAGTCCAATTCGTACTAGGCCTTGGGGGGCGCCCAACCTCTCCTCTCTCTTTCCCCTAAAGCCCAATAAGGCCCATATACTCCCTGGCGAATTCACGTAACTCTCCGGTACTCTGAAAAATACCCGAATCACTCGGAACCTTTCCGATGTCCGAATATAGTCGTCCAATATATCGATCTTTACGTCTCGACCATTTCGAGACTCCTCGTCATGTCCCCGATCTCATCCGGGACTCCGAACTACCTTCAGTACATCAATACACATAAACTCATAATATAACCGTCATCGAACTTTAAGCGTGCGGACCCTACGGGTTCGAGAACTATGTAGACATGACCGAGACACGTCTCCGGTCAATAACCAATAGTGGAACCTGGATGCTCATATTGGTTCCTACATATTCTACGAAGATCTTTATAGGTCAAACCGTATAACAACATACGTGCACAACATCAACGCATAAAACCTAGGCTTTGATACCACTGTTGGGGAACGTAGTAATTTCAAAAAAATTCCTACGCACACGCAAGATCATGGTGATGCATAGCAACGAGAGGGGAGAGTGTTGTCCACGTACCCTCGTAGACCGAAAGCGGAAGCGTTAGCACAACGCGGTTGATGTAGTCGTACGTCTTCACGATCCGACCGATCAAGTACCGAACGCACGACACCTCCGAGTTCAGCACACGTTCAGCCCGATGACGTCCCTCGAACTCTGATCCAGCCGAGTGTTGAGGGAGAGTTTCGTCAGCACGACGGCGTGGTGACGATGTTGATGTTCTACCGACGCAGGGCTTCGCCTAAGCACCGCTATAGTATTATCGAGGTGGACTATGGTGGAGGGGGGCACCGCACACGGCTAAGAGACGATCAACTTGATCAACTTGTGTGTCTAGAGGTGCCCCCCTGCCCCTGTATATAAAAGAGCAAGGGGGGAGGCGGCCGGCCTAGGAGGAGGGCGCGCCAAGGGGGAGTTCTACTCCCACCGGGAGTAGGATTCCTCCTTTCCTTGTTGGAGTAGGAGTGAAGGAAAGAGGAGGAGAGGGAGAAGGAAAAGGGGGATGCACCCCTTGTCCAATTCGGACCAGAGGGGGGCACAGGCCTCCTTCCTTTTGGCCTATCTCCTCTATTCCCGTATGGCCCAATAAGGCCCATATACTCCCCGGCGAATTCCCGTAACCCTCCGGTACTCCGAAAAATACCCGAATCACTCAGAACCTTTCTGAAGTCCGAATGTAGTCGTCCAATATATCGATCTTTACGTCTCGACCATTTCGAGACTCCTCGTCATGTCCTCGATCTCATCTGGGACTCCGAACTCCTTTGGTACATCAAAACATATAAACTCATAATATAACTATCATCGTAGCATTAAGCGTGCGGACCCTACAGATTCGAGAACTATGTAGACATGACCGAGACACATCTCCGTTCAATAACCAATAGCGGAACCTGGATGCTCATATTGGCTCCTACATATTCTACGAAGATTTTTATCTGTCAGACCGCATAACAACATACGTTGTTCCCTTTGTCATCGGTATGTTACTTGCCCGAGATTCGATCGTTGGTATCTCAATACCTAGTTCAATCTCGTTACCGGCAAGTCTCTTTACTCATTCCGTAACACATCATCCCGCAACTACTCATTAGTTGCAATGCTTGCAAGGCTTATAGTGATGTGCATTACCGAGTGGGCCCAGAGATACCTCTCCGACAATCGGAGTGACAAATCCTAATCTCGAAATACGCCAACCCAAAAAGTACCTTCAGAGACACCTGTAGAGCACCTTTATAATCACCCAGTTACGTTGTGACGTTTGGTAGCACACAAAGTGTTCCTCCGGTAAACGGGAGTTACATAATCTCATAGTCATAGGAACATGTATAAGTCATGAAGAAAGCAATAGTAACAAACTAAACGATCAAGTGCTATGCTAATGGAATGGGTCAAGTCAATCACATCATTCTCCTAATGATGTGATCCCGTTAATCAAATGACAACTCATGTCTATGGTTAGGAAACATAACCATCTTTGATCAACGAGCTAGTCAGGTAGAGGCATACTAGTGACACTCTGTTTGTCTATGTATTCACACATGTATTATGTTTCCGGTTAATAAAATTCTAGCATGAATAATAAGCATTTATCATGATACAAGGAAATAAATAATAACTTTATTATTGCCTCTAGGGCATATTTACTTCACTCATAAGGAATACAATCAATAAATAAATCATGCTCCGACTTCATCACATAACGGTTCACCATACGTGCATGCTACGGGAATCACAAACTTTAACACAAGTATTCTTTAAATCCACAACTACTCAACTAGCATGACTCTAATATTATCACCTCCATATCTCAAAACAATTATCATGCTTCAATCTTTTCTTAGTATTCAACACACTCAAAAGAAAGTTTCACAAATCTTGAATACCAAGCATATTATTATTAAGCAAATTACCATGCTATTAAGAGACTCTCAAAATAGTTTAAGTGAAGCATGAGAGATCAATAGTTTATTTAAAACAAATCCACCACCATGCTCTAAAAGATCTAAGTGAAGCACATAGAGCAAAATTATAACGCTCAAAAGATATAAGTGAAGCACATAGAGGAAAACTACATAGCTCAAAAGATATAAGTGAAGCACATAGAGCAAAATTATAATGCTCAAAAGATATAAGTGAAGCACATAGAGTATTCTATCAAATTTTAATTCATGTATGGCTCTCTCAAAAGGTGTGTACAGCAAGGATGATTGTGGCATACTAAATAACAAAGACACAAATAATACAAGACGCTCCAAGCAAAACACATATCATGTTGGTGAATAAAAATATAGCTCCAAGTAAATTACCGATGGAAGTGGTCGAAAGAGGGGATGCCTTCCGGGGCATCCCCAAGCTTTGACTTTTGTCCTTGGATTATCTTGGGGGTGCCATGGGCATCCGCAAGCTTAGGCTCTTGCCACTCCTTGTTCCATAATCCATCAAAAGAATTCACCCAAAACTTGAAAACTTCACAACACAAAACTTAAAGTAGAAAACTCGTGAGCTCCGTTAGCGAAAGAAAACAAAAGACCACTTCAAGGTACTGTAATGAACTCATTATTTATTTATATTGGTGTTAAACCTACTGTATTCCAACTTCTCTATGGATTATAAACTATTTTACTAGCCATAGATTCATCAAAATAAGCAAACAACACACGAAAAACAGAATCTGTCAAAAACAGAACAGTCTGTAGTAATCTGTAGCTAGCGCAAGATCTGGAACCCCAAAAATTCTAAAATAAATTGCTGGACGTGAGGAATTTATCTATTAATCTTCTTCAAAAAGAATTAACTAAATATCACTCTTCAAATAAAAATTACAGCAGTTCTCGTGAGCGCTAAAGTTTCTGTTTTTTACAGCAAGTTCAACAAGACTTTCCCCAAATCTTCCCAACGGTTCTACTTGGCACAAACACTAATTGAACACAAAAAACACAACCAAAACAGAGGCTAAATAATTTATTTATTACTAAACAGGAGCAAAAAGCAAGGAATAAAAATAAAATTGGGTTGCCTCCCAACAAGCGCTATCATTTAATGCCCCTAGCTAGGCATAAAAGCGAGGATAGATCTAGGTATTGCCGTAGTAATAAGATAGATCGGTGAAAATCATTTCATATTCTCTACGTTCGGCAGCAAGTTTGCTTTGAGGCAAGCAAAAGTAATCAAAAGGGCTAAATTTAATAGGACAGAAGTCCCCAAGATCAATTTTAGGAGGTATAGGTTCCTTTGTCGGCCCTTCGTATTGTACAACCAATTCATCATTATAAGCATTCTTTTGACAGAACCTTGTGAGCCTAAACTCAAGAGAGCATCCTAGCTCATATTTCGAATAGCCAAATCATCATTAAGTTCGGAGATTCTATCAATTAAAATATTGATTGGCACCTTTTTTCTGAGGTTTTCATTAAAAGCAACATAGTCAAGAGATTGAAAGCGCATAATTTCTTCTTGATCGAAGAGGATAGATTCTATAGGAGGACGACCAGCGTCCACCCTATAGTGCACAAAGATTTCTTTGGCTTCTTTTATTATAAATCTGAATTCATGAGCCAAAAATAGAGTAGCAGCACGCTTAACAGAGGAATGCTCGATATTAGAAAATTCTAGGAAAACTCTTTGTATAGATGGGTGCATATGCATAAATTGCCTTTCAAGTTCAACGATAAGCATGGCAATAGCGTCCGCAAGACTACTAGTTCTATGGAGAATAGAACCGCCCATAGAGGGCAAAGCACCGGCACAAGTAAAGAAATCTTGAATAACTCCTTTTCCAATAATATTACCACTACCGAATCGAAATCTTTTTGTATGGTAGGTAGGGGGTTCTTCAGCAGGAGCATCATAATTTTCCATGATATTGTTATCGCCCATATTGGCGATAACTTCCCCAATTTCAGACATAATGACAAGCAAGCAAACTAGCAAATGAGCAAACAAAAAGGAAAGCAGAAAGGAGAGGGAGGATAGAGAGAGAGAGGGCGAATAAAACGGCAAGGGTGAAGTGGGGGAGAGGAAAACGAGAGGCAAATGGAAAATAATGTAATGCGAGAGAGAGGGATTGTGATGGGTACTTGGTATGTTGACTTTTTGCGTAGACTCCCCAGCAACGGTGCCAGAAATCCTTCTTGCTACCTCTTGAGCTTGCGTTGGTTTTCCTCGAAGAGGAAGGGATGATGCAGCAGAGTAGCATAAGTATTTGCCTCAGTTTTTGAGAACCAAGGTATCAATCCAGTAGGAGGCCACGCTCAAGTTCCTTGTACCTGCACAAAACGATAGCTACTCGCAACCAACGCGATTAGGGGTTGTCAATCCCTTCACGGTCACTTATGAGAGTGAGATCTGATAGATATAATATTTTTGGCATTTTTGGTATAAAGATGCAAGGTAAAAAGTAAAGGCAAAGTAAAAAGCAAAACAAGATTAAAGTGATGGAGATTGATATGATGAGAATAGACCCGGGGGCCATAGGTTTCACTAGTGGCTTCTCTCAAGAGCATAAGTATTCTATGGTGGGTGAACAAATTACTGTTGAGCAATTGACAGAATTGAGCATAGTTATGAGAATATCTAGGCATGATCATGTATATAGGCATCACGTCCGTGATAGTAGACCGAAACGATGCTGCATCTACTACTATTACTCCACTCATCGATCGCTATCCAGCATGCATCTAGAGTATTAAGTTAAAAACAGAGTAACGCCTTAAGCAAGATGACATGATGTAGAGAGATAAATTCATGCAATATGAAATAAACCCCATCTTGTTATCCTCGATGGCAACGATGCAATACATGCCTTGCTGCCCCTTCTGTCACTGGGAAAGGACACCGCAAGATCGAACCCAAAGCTAAGCACTTCTCCCATGGCAAGAACTACCAATCTAGTTGGGCAAACCAAACGGATAATTCGAAGAGACTTGCAAAGATAACCAATCATACATAAAAGAATTCAGAGAAGATTCCAATATTATTCATAGATAGACTTGATCATAAACCCACAATTCATCGGTCTCAACAAACACACCGCAAAAAGAAGATTACATCGAATAGATCTCCACGAGAGAGGGGGAGAACTTTGTATTGATATCCAAAAAGAGAGAAGAAGCCATCTAGCTACTAACTATGGACCCGAAGGTCTGAGGTAAACTACTCACACTTCATCGGAGAGGCTATGATGATGTAGAAGCCCTCCGTGATGACGGCCCTCTCCGGCGGAGCTCCGAAACAGGCCCCAAGATGGGATCTCGTGGATACAGAAAGTTGCGGTGGGGGAATTAGGTTTTTGGCTCCTCTTCTGTTTGTTTGGGGGTACGTAGGTATATATAGGAGGAAGGAGTACGTCGGTGGAGCTCCGAGGGGCCCACGAGGCAGGGGGCGTGCCCTAGGGGGGGCGCCCCCCACCCTCGTGACTGCCTCTCTGATGCCTTGGCGTAGGGTCCAAGTCTCCTGGATCACGTTCGGTGAGAACATCACGTTCCCGAAGGTTTCATTCCGTTTGGACTCCGTTTGATATTCCATTTCTTCGAAACACTGAAATAGGCAAAAACAACAATTCTAGGCTGGGCCTCCGGTTAATAGGTTAGTCCCAAAAATAATATAAAAGTGGAAAGTAAAGCCCAATATAGTCCAAAAAAATAGATAATATAGCATGGAGCAATCAAAAATTATAGATACGTTGGAGAAGTATCAACCACGGACTCCGAACCGCCTGCGCCCGTGCCTATCGGATCCGACTGGGCGCCGATCATGGAGTTCACCTCCGCGGATATCTTTCAGCACTCGCCCTTCGGCGACATACTAAGCTCATTAAGGTCTCTCTCCCTGTCAGGAGAGTCCTGGCCGAACTATGTTCGACAGGATTGGGATGCAGATAACGAAGAAATTCGCTGCCCACCCACCACCCACTTAGTAGCCACTGTTGACGATTTGACCGACATGCTCGACTTCGACTCCGAAGACATCGATGGTATCGACGACGATGCAGAAGACGAACAGGAACCACTGCCCATAGGGCACTGGATGCCCACTTCATCAGATGATGTATACATGGTGGACACACCCAAAGAAAATGACGACGAGGAACTGAAGGACGCAGCGAAGGGTTGTTCCCTCGAGAAGCAGTCAAAGCGGCACCGTAAGTGCCGCTCCAAATCCCGCCTCGGCAGAAACAGCGATCATATAGACCCAGCGATAGAGCAGGGTGAACCATTGCCCGACCACGGCAACACGGAGAATCAAACCGAACAACCCAACTCCGTCGAAGATAACAGTCCGGATGACATCACACCGGAGAGGCACCCGGTGCAACAGAATGCCCATCAAAGGCTTGTTGCCACTGCGAGGAGTCTGAAAAAGCAGAAGCAAAGGCTCAGGGCTGCACAAGACACACTCAGAATCAGATGGAGTGAAGTACTCAACACTGCAGCGAAGTACGGCGGTAACCGCCACACCAAGAGCAACCCGAAGCGAAAATTGCTACCTGAATTCGATGAGGAGGCCTTAGATCCCCCGCAACCAAAAAACAAAACGGCCATCCGGTCGGATAGACGACCTCGTGGCCAACATAAGAGCGGCAAACGACGCCGCACATAAGCCAGTACGCGATCCATGTGAGGGCTCGCATCAAAAGGACGGCACAACTAGATCCATCTATGGGCCACGCAAGCGCGCTCCAGCATGCAATGCAACACAACAAACACCCCAACACCACAGTACACCCAAATACAGGGGTGCCGCACACCCCCTATGTTTCACCGATGAGGTGCTGGATCATGAATTTCCAGAGGGATTCAAACCCGTAAACATAGATGCGTACGATGGAACTGTTGGGTTTCGTAGTAATTTCAAAAAATTTCCTACGCACATGCAAGATCATGTGATGCATAGCAACGAGGGGGAGAGTGTTGTCTATGTACCCAACGCAGACCGACTGCGGAAGCGATGACACGACATAGAGGAAGTAGTCGTACGTCTTCACAATCCAACCGATCAAGCACCGAAACTATGGCACCTCCGAGTTCGAGCACACGTTCAGCTCGATGACGATCCCCGGACTCCGATCCAGCAAAGTGTCGGGGAAGAGTTCCGTCAGCACGACGGGGTGGTGACGATCTTGATGAACTACAGCAGCAGGGCTTCGCCTAAACTCCGCTACAGTATTATCGAGGAATATGGTGGCAGGGGGCACCGCACACGGCTAAGGAATAGATGACGTGGATCAACTTGTGTGTTCTAGGGTGCATCTACCTCAGTATATAAAGGAGCCAAGGGGGGAGGGGGGCGCCGGCCAGGGAGAGGGCGCAGGAGGAGTCCTACTCCTTCCGGGAGTAGGACTCCCCCCCAATCCTATTCCAACTAGGATTCCCCAAGGGGGAAAGGGGGAGAAGGGTGGCCGGCCACCTCTCCTAGTCCTAATAGGACTAGGGGAGGGGGGGAGGTGCGCAGCCCCCTTGGGCTGCCCCTTTCTCCTTTCCACTAAGGCCCATGTAGGCCCATATGGCTCCCAGGGGGTTCCGGTAACCTCCCGGTAACCCGGTAAAATCCCGATTTCACCCGGAACACTTCCGATGTCCAAACATAGGCTTCCAATATATCATCTTTACGTCTCGACCATTTCGAGACTCCTCGTCATGTCCGTGATCACATCCGGGACTCCGAACAACCTTCGGTACATCAAAATGCATAAAACTTATAATAACTGTCATCGTAACCTTAAGCGTGCGGACCCTACGGGTTCGAGAACAATGTAGACATGACCGAGACACGTCTCCGGTCAATAACCAATAGCGGGACCTGGATGCCCATATTGGCTCCTACATATTCTACGAAGATCTTTATCGGTCAGACCGCATAACAACATACGTTGTTCCCTTTGTCATCGGTATGTTACTTGCCCGAGATTCGATCGTCGGTATCCAATACCTAGTTCAATCTCGTTACCGGCAAAGTCTCTTTATCGTTCCGTAATACATCATCTCACAACTAACATATTAGTTGTAATGCTTGCAAGGCTTATGTGATGTGTATTACCGAGAGGGCCCAGAGATACCTCTCCGACAATCGGAGTGACAAATCCTAATCTCGAAATACGCCAACCCAACATCTACCTTTGGAGACACCTGTAATGCTCCTTTATAATCACCCAGTTACGTTGTGACGTTTGGTAGCACCCAAAGTGGTTCCTCCGGTCAAACGGGAGTTGCATAATCTCATAGTCATAGGAACATGTATAAGTCATGAAGAAAGCAATAAGCAACATACTAAACGATCGTGTGCTAAGCTAATGGAATGGGTCATGTCAATCAGATCATTCAACTAATGATGTGACCTCGTTAATCAAATAACAACTTATTGTTCATGGTCAGGAAACATAACCATCTTTGATTAACGAGCTAGTCAGTAGAGGCATACTAGTGACACTTTGTTTGTCTATGTATTCACACATGTATTATGTTTCCGGTTAATACAATTCTAGCATGAATAATAAACATTTATCATGATTATAAGGAAATAAATAATAACTTTATTATTGCCTCTAGGGCATATTTCCTTCAGTTCCCACTTGCACTAGAGTCAATAATCTAGATTACACTGTAATGATTCTAACACCCATGGAACCTTGGTGCTGATCATGTTTTGCTCGTGGAAGAGGCTTAGTCAACGGGTCTGCAACATTCAGATCCGTATGTATCTTGCAAATCTCTATGTCTCCCACCTGGACTAGATCCCGGATGGAGTTGAAGCGTCTCTTGATGTGTTTGGTCCTTTTGTGAAATCTGGATTCCTTTGCCAAGGCAATTGCACCAGTATTGTCACAAAAGATTTTCATTGGACCCGATGCATTAGGTATGACACCTAGATCGGATATGAACTCCTTCATCCAGACTCCTTCGTTCGCTGCTTCCGAAGCAGCTATGTACTCCGCTTCACATGTAGATCCCGCTACGACGCTTTGTTTAGAACTGCACCAACTGACAGCTCCACCGTTTAATGTAAACACGTATCCGGTTTGCGATTTAGAATCGTCCGGATCAGTGTCAAAGCTTGCATCAACGTAACCTTTTACGGTGAGCTCTTTGTCACCTCCATATACGAGAAACATATCCTTAGTCCTTTTCAGGTATTTCAGGATGTTCTTGACCGCTGTCCAGTGATCCACTCCTGGATTACTTTGGTACCTCCCTGCTAAACTTATAGCAAGGCACACATCAGGTCTGGTACACAGCATTGCATACATGATAGATCCTATGGCTGATGCATAGGGAACATCTTTCATATTCTCTCTACCTTCTGCAGTGGTCGGGCATTGAGTCTTACTCAACTTCACACCTTGTAACACAGGCAAGAACCCTTTCTTTGCTTGATCCATTTTGAATTTCTTCAAAATCTTGTCAAGGTATGTGCTTTGTGAAAGTCCAATTAAGCGTCTTGATCTATCTCTATAGATCTTAATGCCTAATATGTAAGCAGCTTCACCGAGGTCTTTCATTGAAATTTTTTTATTCAAGTATCCCTTTATGCTATCCAGAAATTCTATATCATTTCCAATCAGCAATATGTCATCCACATATAATATCAGAAATGCTACAGAGCTCCCACTCACTTTCTTGTAAATACAGGCTTCTCCGAAGGTCTGTATAAAACCAAATGTTTTGATCACACTATCAAAACATTTATTCCAACTCCGAGAGGCTTGCGCCAGTCCATAAATGGATCACTGGAGCTTGCACACTTTGTTAGCTCCCCTTGGATCGACAAAACCTTCCGGTTGCATCATATACAACTCTTCTTCCAGAAATCCATTCAGGAATGCAGTTTTGACATCCATCTGCCAAATTTCATAATCATAAAATGCGGCAATCGCTAACATGATTCGGACGGACTTAAGCATCGCTACGGGTGAGAAGGTCTCATCGTAGTCAATCCCTTGAACTTGTCGAAAACCTTTTGCGACAAGTCGAGCTTTGTAGACAGTAACATTACCATCAGCGTCAGTCTTCTTCTTGAAGATCCATTTATTCTCAATTGCTTGCCGATCATCGGGCAAGTCAACCAAAGTCCATACTTTGTTCTCATACATGGATCCCATCTCAGATTTCATGGCTCCAAGCCATTTTGCGGAATCTGGGCTCACCATCGCTTCTTCGTAGTTCGTAGGTTCATCATGATCTAGTATCATGACTTCCAGAACAAGATTACCGTACCACTCTGGTGCGGATCTTACTCTGGTTGATCTACGAGGTTCAGTAGTATCTTGATCTGAAGTTTCATGATCATTATCATTGGCTTCCTCACTAACTGGTGTAGGTGTCACTGAAACAGTTTTCTGTGATGAACTACTTTCCAGTAAGGGAGCAGGTACAGTTACCTCGTCAAGTTCTACTTTCCTCCCACTCACTTCTTTCGAGAGAAACTCCTTCTCTAGAAAGGATCCATTCTTAGCAACGAATGTCTTGCCTTCGGATCTGTGATAGAAGGTGTACCCAACAGTCTCCTTTGGGTATCCTATAAAGACACATTTCTCCGATTTGGGTTCGAGCTTATCAGGTTGAAGCTTTTTCACATAAGCATCGCAGCCCCAAACTTTAAGAAACGACAACTTTGGTTTCTTGCCAAACCACAGTTCATAAGGCGTCGTCTCAACGGATTTTGATGGTGCCCTATTTAACGTGAATGCGGCCGTCTCTAAAGCATAACCCCAAAATGATATCGGTAAATCAGTAAGAGACATCATAGATCGCACCATATCTAGTAAAGTACGATTACGACGTTCGGACACACCATTACGCTGTGGTGTTCCAGGTGGCGTGAGTTGCGAAACTATTCCACAATTTTTCAAATGTACACCAAACTCGTAACTCAAATATTCTCCTCCACGATCAGATCGTAGAAACTTTATTTTCTTGTTGCGATGATTTTCAACTTCACTCTGAAATTCTTTGAACTTTTCAAATGTTTCAGACTTATGTTTCATTAAGTAGATATACCCATATCTGCTTAAATCATCTGTGAAGGTGAGAAAATAACGATATCCGCCACGAGCCTCAATATTCATCGGACCACATACATCGGTATGTATGATTTCCAACAAATCTGTTGCTCTCTCCATAGTACCGGAGAACGGTGTTTTAGTCATCTTGCCCATGAGGCACGGTTCGCAAGTACCAAGTGATTCATAATCAAGTGGTTCCAAAAGTCCATCAGTATGGAGTTTCTTCATGCGCTTTATACCGATATGACCTAAACGACAGTGCCACAAATAAGTTGCACTTTCATTATCAACTCTGCATCTTTTGGCTTCAACATTATGAATATGTGTATTACTACTATCGAGATTCAATAAGAATAGACCACTCTTCAAGGGTGCATGACCATAAAAGATATTACTCATATAAATAGAACAACCATTATTCTCTGATTTAAATGAATAACCGTCTCGCATTAAACAAGATCCAGATATAATGTTCATGCTCAACGTTGGCACCAAATAACAATTATTTAGGTCTAATATTAATCCCGAAGGTAGATGTAGAGGTAGCGTGCCGACCGCGATCACATCGACTTTGGAACCGTTTCCCACGCGCATCGTCACCTCGTCCTTTGCCAGTGCCCACTTATTTCGTAGTCCCTGTTTCGAGTTGCAAATATTAGCAACAGAACCAGTATCAAATACCCAGGTGCTACTGCAAGCTCTAGTAAGGTACACATCAATAACATGTATATCACATATACCTTTGTTCACCTTGCCATCCTTCTTATCCGCCAAATACTTGGGGCAGTTCCGCTTCCAGTGACCAGTCTGCTTGCAGTAGAAGCACTCAGTTTCAGGCTTAGGTCCAGACTTGGGTTTCTTCTCCTGAGCAGCAACTAGCTTGCCGTTCTTCTTGAAGTTCCCCTTTTTCTTCCCTTTGCCCTTTTTCTTGAAACTAGTGGTTTTGTTAACCATCAACACTTGATGCTCCTTTTTGATTTCTACCTCCGCAGCTTTCAGCATTGCGAAGAGCTCGGGAATAGTCTTGTTCATCCCTTGCATATTATAGTTCATCACGAAGCTCTTGTAGCTTGGTGGCAGTGATTGGAGAATTCTGTCAATGACGCAATCATCCGGAAGATTAACTCCCAATTGAATCAAGTGATTATTATACCCAGACATTTTGAGTATATGCTCACTAACAGAATTGTTCTCCTCCATCTTGCAGCTATAGAACTTATTGGAGACTTCATATCTCTCAATTCGGGCATTTGCTTGAAATATTAACTTCAACTCCTGGAACATCTCATATGCTCCATGACGTTCAAAACGTTGTTGAAGTCCCGATTCTAAGCCGTAAAGCATGGCACACTGAACTATCGAGTAGTCATCAGCTTTGCTCTGCCAGACGTTCATAACATCTGGTGTTGCACCAGCAGCAGGCCTGGCACCCAGCGGTGCTTCCAGGACGTAATTCTTCTGTGCAGCAATGAGGATAATCCTCAAGTTACGGACCCAGCCCGTGTAATTGCTACCATCATCTTTCAACTTTGCTTTCTCAAGGAACGCATTAAAATTCAACGGAACAACAGCACGAGCCATCTATCTACAATCAACATAAACAAGCAAGATACTATCAGGGACTAAGTTCATGATAAATTTAAGTTCAATTAATCATATTACTTAAGAACTCCCACTTAAATAGACATCCCTCTAATCTTCTAAGTGATTACGTGATCCAAATCAACTAAACCATAACCGATCATCACGTGAGATGGAGTAGTTTTCAATGGTGAACATCGTTTATGTTGATCATATCTACTATATGATTCACGCTCGACCTTTCGGTCTCCGTGTTCCGAGGCCATATCTGCATATGCTAGGCTCGTCAAGTTTAACCTGAGTATTCTGCGTGTGCAAAACTGGCTTGCACCCATTGTAGATGGACGTAGAGCTTATCACACCCGATCATCACGTGGTGTCTGGGCACGACGAACTTTGGCAACGGTGCATACTCAGGGAGAACACTTCTTGATAATTTAGTGAGAGATCATCTTATAATGCTACCGTCAATCAAAGCAAGATAAGATGCATAAAAAGATAGACATCACATGCAATCAATATAAGTGATATGATATGGCCATCATCATCTTGTGCTTGTGATCTCCATCTCCAAAGCACCGTCATGATCACCATCGTCACCGGCGCGACACCTTGATCTCCATCATAGCATCGTTGTCGTCTCGCCAATCTTATGCTTCCACGACTATCACTGCCGTTTAGTAATAAAGTAAAGCATTACATCGCGATTGCATTGCATACAATAAAGCGACAACCATATGGCTCCTGCCAGTTGCCGATAACACGGTTACAAAACATGATCATCTCATACAATAAAATTCAGCATCATGCCTTGACCATATCACATCACAACATGCCCTACAAAAACAAGTTAGACGTCCTCTACTTTGTTGTTGCAAGTTTTACGTGGCTGCTACGGGCTTAAGTAAGAACCAATCTCACCTACGCATCAAAACCACAACGATAGTTTGTCAAATAGACTCCGTTTTAACCTTCGCAAGGACCGGGCGTAGACATACTTGGTTCAACTAAAGTTGGAGAGACAGTCGCCCGCAAGCCATCTCTGTGCAAAGCACGTCGAGGGAACCAGTCTCGCGTAAGCGTATGCGTATGGTTGGTCCGGGTCGTCTCGTCCAACAATACCGCCGAAGCAAAGTATGACATGCTGGTAGGCAGTATGACTTGTATCGTCCACAACTCACTTGTGTTCTACTCGTGCATATAACATCAACATAAATAACCTAGGCTCGGATGCCACTGTTGGGTTTCGTAGTAATTTCAAAAAATTTCCTACGCACACGCAAGATCATGTGATGCATAGCAACGAGGGGGAGAGTGTTGTCTACGTACCCAACGCAGACCGACTGCGGAAGCGATGACACGACGTAGAGGAAGTAGTCGTACGTCTTCACGATCCAACCGATCAAGCACCGAAACTACGGCACCTCCGAGTTCGAGCACACGTTCAGCTCGATGACGATCCCCGGACTCCGATCCAGCAAAGTGTCGGGGAAGAGTTCCGTCAGCACGACGGCGTGGTGACGATCTTGATGAACTACAGCAGCAGGGCTTCGCCTAAACTCCGCTACAGTATTATCGAGGAATATGGTGGCAGGGGGCACCGCACACGGCTAAGGAATAGATGACGTGGATCAACTTGTGTGTTCTAGGGTGCATCTACCTCAGTATATAAAGGAGCCAAGGGGGGGAGGGGGGCGCCGGCCAGGGAGAGGGCGCAGGAGGAGTCCTACTCCTTCCGGGAGTAGGACTCCCCCCCCAATCCTATTCCAACTAGGATTCCCCAAGGGGGAAAGGGGGAGAAGGGTGGCCGGCCACCTCTCCTAGTCCTAATAGGACTAGGGGAGGGGGGGTGGCGCAGCCACCTTGGGCTGCCCCTTTCTCCTTTCCACTAAGGCCCATGAAGGCCCATATGGCTCCCGGGGGGTTCCGGTAACCTCCCGGTAACCCGGTAAAATCCCGATTTCACCCGGAACACTTCCGATGTCCAAACATAGGCTTCCAATATATCAATCTTTACATCTTGACCATTTCGAGACTCCTCGTCATGTCCGTGATCACATCCGGGACTCCGAACAACCTTCGGTACATCAAAATGCATAAACTCATAATGTAACTGTCATCGTAACCTTAAGCGTGCGGACCCTACGGGTTCGAGAACAATGTAGACATGACCGAGACACGTCTCCGGTCAATAACCAATAGCGGGACCTGGATGCCCATATTGGCTCCTACATATTCTACGAAGATCTTTATCGGTCAGACCGCATAACAACATACGTTGTTCCCTTTGTCATCGGTATGTTACTTGCCCGAGATTCGATCGTCGGTATCCAATACCTAGTTCAATCTCGTTACCGGCAAGTCTCTTTACTCTTTCCGTAATACATCATCTCACAACTAACATATTAGTTGTAATGCTTGCAAGGCTTATGTGATGTGTATTATCGAGAGGGCCCAGAGATACCTCTCCGACAATCGGAGTGACAAATCCTAATCTCAAAATACGCCAACCCAACATCTACCTTTGGAGACACCTGTAATGCTCCTTTATAATCACCCAGTTACGTTGTGACGTTTGGTAGCACCCAAAGTGTTCCTCCGGTAAACGGGAGTTGCATAATCTCATAGTCATAGGAACATGTATAAGTCATGAAGAAAGCAATAGCAACATACTAAACGATCGGGTGCTAAGCTAATGGAATGGGTCATGTCAATCAGATCATTCAACTAATGATGTGACCTCGTTAATCAAATAGCAACTCATTGTTCATGGTCAGGAAACATAACCATCTTTGATTAACGAGCTAGTCAAGTAGAGGCATACTAGTGATACTTTGTTTGTCTATGTATTCACACATGTATTATGTTTCCGGTTAATACAATTCTAGCATGAATAATAAACATTTATCATGATTATAAGGAAATAAATAATAACTTTATTATTGCCTCTAGGGCATATTTCCTTCAGTTTTACCCAGGTTCGGGCCCTCTTGATGGAGGTAAAACCCTACGTCCTGCTTGATTATTCTTGATAATATGAGTAGTACAAGAGTTGATCTACCATGAGATCGGAGAGGCTAAACCCTAGGAGATAGCCTATAGTATGATTGTATGTTGTCCTACGGACTAAAACCCTCCGGTTTATATAGACACCGGAGGAGGCTAGGGTTACACAAGGTCGGTTACAAAGGAGGAGACATGCATATCCGTATTGCCTAGCTTGCCTTCCACGCCAAGTAGAGTCCCATCCGGACACGGGACAAAGTCTTCAATCTCGTATCTTCATAGTCCAGCAGTCCGGCTGTCCGGAGACCCCCTAATCCAGGACTCCCTCAGTAGCCCCTGAACCAGGCTTCAATGACGATGAGTCCGGTGAGCAGTGTTGTCTTCGGCATTGCAAGGCGGGTTCCTCCTCCGAATACACCACGGAAGAGTTTGAATACAAGGATAGTGTCCCACCCTGCAAAATAAGTTCCACATACCACCGTAGAGAGAATAATATTTCCACAAATCTAATCTGCTGACATGCTTTGACAGCATGACATCACGCCACGGCCCGGTAATTATTTGAACCGTTTTTATTTAACCAGCCCCGCACATAACGCGAGGCGGTTTCTTGACACGTTTTGTCAAAGCAGAGATCGTGTTCCCCTTATCATGGGATTCTCATCAATACAAACGTGGGTAACCGAACCGTGCCTATTGGTATGACTCCTAGATCTTAGGTAAGTTTCGAACGGCCACGAGGAGGACACTTAATATTCATCCCCTTTATAAAGGGACAGGGCTTTTTCTTTTTTCCCTCCCGTGCTCAATCGAATCCTTCCCCCGCCTCGAGTTGTAACACCCAAAGCCCAGGTCAGGCGCTCCAGACCTTCAATCATGTCCAGATCCAGCCTTCAAGGCCGGTGGATGCCTTCCTCCATCACGGAGGAGGACATCAAGAAGTTGAGGGAGGCCAGATATCTGACCGCCGAAATTTCGCATAGGCTGCCCGCCCGAGGGAAGGTCATCCCTAATCCCGAATCCAACGAGAGCATTGTGTTCGTCTCCCACTTCCTCCGAGGACTAGGCCTCGCTCTGGATCCCTTTGTTAGGGGTCTTATGTTCTCTTATGGGATGGATTTTCACGATCTGGCCCCGGTTCCCCTTCTTCACATCTCATCATTTATTGTCGTTTGTGAGGCCTTCCTCCGCATTACCCCTCACTTCGGCCTGTGGCTCAAGACCTTCGATGTGAAACCGAAGATGGTCGAGGGGCAGTACACAGCGTGCGGAGGTGCTCTAATAAGCAAAATTGCTGACGCTTCATGGCCAAAGGGTTCATTTCCAGAGGTGTCTGGATTGTGGCAACAGGAGTGGTTTTACGTCACAGCTCCCCCAAGTGCCAAGTGTGTAGCCGCCCCCACCTTTCGCTCGGGCCCTCCATCACAAATGATGTCATGGATCAACAGGGGGCTGAGCTGGGGTCCAGCCAAGGATGTGCCAATACTGCAGAGCCGTATCCGAGATCTCTTCGAGGGAGATTTCAGTCTGGTTATGGTAATGCAAGTTATGCTGGTTCGTCGAGTCCATCCTTGCAAACGCCGGCCCCTCCGCATGTGGGAATTCAACCCGGAAGGACCGCGCACTATTCAGAATTTCCTCGGCATGACGCACGAGGAGATGTACAAATCGTTCTTCGGACCCCAAATAGAGTGTCCAGACACTACCGAGGACGTGGGCCTGAGCTGCAACCGCCCCGCTGCCCAAGTAAGTAATCCCGTGGCCGAACACACTCCTTTTATTTATCATGACATCATTATGAAGAATTGCTCTTTGACCAGGACTGGATAACAAAGGCAAATATGATCCGGTGTTCGGCCCCCCTTCCTGAAGGCTTGGACAATCCGGTGCTGGAAAAGATGCTCGAGCCAGCACCTTGTCTAGTGCCCTCAAAGGAAGATGAAGGGGGGAATAAAGAGGGTGAAAGCGGGCCTCCATCGCTACCTATTCCAATCGAGGGAATGAGCGCCTCCGCGAGGGAGGATAACCAAGGGGAAGAATATGACATTCTCTCTCCCCGAGGAAGGAAGAGGACTACCTCTGAAGATCCAGAAACTAAGGTTTCCAAACGGGAGAAGAAATCTCCGCCAGAGGGTCCTGCCTCGGAGGGTATTCTTGCCGCACAATGTCCGCGCGGGGATCAGCCCTCTACCGAGCTGTAAGTAATCAAAAAGTACTTAATAGTGAAGATATCCTACCTTACTTCTGAAGACAATAACCGATGCTTGTAAATTGTAGTCCAGATCGCAGCCCTTCTCGACAGAGTTCATCTTCGAGGGATCTTCTTCCAGAGATGATGGAGAGCGAAACGCCTCCCCCGGACTCCCCAGCTCAAGAAGCGGGCGACCTTGAAGTGTCATCGTGAAGGGTATGTCCGGATCCAATATCACCGGAGGATAACCCTTTGGCTGCCCGGCATCCCCAGTATCCGGCTCCTGAGGAGAGCGACAGCAAGGGTCCGTACTGTGTGTGGTCGGACGCGCTGAAGGATCTTTTGGAGAAAGCTGTCGTCTCAGAAGCGCATCGTACGCTAATGGGTACGATAATTGAAAGGATTTCATCCACCGAAAGTGGTTTGGACGAAGCTTTTATGAGTCTATTGAAAGGCTTCGAGGTACGTAAAATAATATATGCCTTTTAATAGTACTGCATACGTTAGGTATGCTCATGCAGATAGTAGCCCCTAAGACTCTGGTTGTCGTCGAGAACGGCGGCAAACAGAGGATCATAGTCCCAGGTAATAACCTGTCCGCCTTTATGTGCAGGTGGTTGAAGCTCCTGTGGCTAGCCGGACTGATGGGTTTGCCGAACTAAAGCGACAGCTAGATGCGGCAGATGCCGACATCGTGCTTGTCAACAAGCGGCTTGACGAGGCACAGGGTAGGTGATTTTTCTGGTGATTGTCACGTAATAAGAGCAGCATGATGCCAGTATCTTTAATATGTTGTGACTGCAGATGGATCTGCCACCGTGGAGACCCTTCGGGCGGAGCTTGCCCGAGCCAAGGAGCAAGCAAGGAGTAGCAATGCGGTCGCTTTGAAGGCGGCCAGAGAGTTAAGGGCCGAATAGGCCGTGCACTGCGAGAGCAAGGAAAAAATAGCCAAGATGGCTGTAGAGTTAAAAGATGCTGCTAACCGTTACCAGCTTCTTGAACAAGAAAACCGGGCGAAGGCGACGGACCTGGAAAAGGCCCGGGTGGCTGCCAAGGAAGCCCGCTCCCAAATTAGAGCGACGAAGGAGGAGCTGCATCAAGCTGCAGATATTGTATCCGGGAAGCCCTTCTTGTTGCGGACTAAGTTCGGGGACCCGAAGTATGCACCTCTGGACTGACTATGGAGTTCTGCGGACGCCTACGTGGATTTGGCTGCAAGTGCAGGCTGATGCGGCCGAATACTTCAAGGATTGGAAAGATCACGAAGTGGAAAAACTGTTTTGGTCACAGTTTCATGCTCCAGCCCGTCCACTGCTATTGAATGAGCAGATGGCCAAGTGGGCTGAGCTCCATAGATTATCCAGACTTGCCATGAGGTCCGTTGTGGATCATCTGTGGTCGAGAGGGCCAAGGCCGAATAGCTACTTTAGCTTAGTGCAACAATTCCTTGGTGATGTGCCACACATCGATGCTGTAAAGAGGTCGGCGTGCATAGAAGGCTCGCGGATGGCCCTTGCCCATGTCAAACATACTGGGCAGAGATGGATGCCACCATTGTTGCGGCACAGGGTTCGGCAATAGGCCGAGTGGCTGCCGAGCACTACTTTGAAGAAGTTCTTGAAGGCGCTCATTCGATAGAGGCTCAGTGCTCGAAGAATATTATGTTTGAGTGACATGTATTCCCATTGTAAAAACAATGTTTTATTGATTTTATCCAGGCTGTATTTATACTTTTGCCCGAAAGTGCTATGATGCCTCCTGTGCGGCCGTTTATGTATATATGTATAAAACCTGAAAGATGGCAGTCGTCGGCTTCAGCCCCCACGCATATAATGTGGGGGTGTTCGCAGAAGACGCATGTTCACACTTGATCCAACGTCTTGGTGCATTAATGAGGTGATAGCGCAGCGAACTAGGCAACCAGACTATAATGCTTTAACACTTTCACTTAGCCAGAGGAGTTTGACAGTGGAGCTACTATATAGCCCATGGTGGCTCCACGCTCATCCGGATTCGGGGCGCGTACATGCCTGGCCGGGAAACGGCCCTTCATTAAGGTGGAGGAATCCCGAAGATCCCGCTAGGTCATCGAGTGGTTGACCAGTCTCACGCTATATCATGACAGTCAGTTTTCAGCTTTCTCTACTGAGGTGCTCGTCCGGATGAACCAGGGCACAATCGCAGTAGTTCTCCTGGTGCCGCCTTAGCCGATAGAGCAGAACGTAAGGCAGAAAAACACAGGAGCCGGGCAAACCCAACATTTGACCAAAGACATGATTCGTAGCTGATGCATATAAGGCCAAACTCGCGATGCCGAACACTCCCTAAGGTATTCGGTCTTTATGATGTAAACCGGGCCTAAACAGCGCCCTTTGTAATAAGCCCCTGGTGTCCAGGTACGTGCAATATTCTGACGTGGCCAGATGCCAATACGTCAGCATCCTTCTCAATTGTACTGAGAATCCGAGGGTTGTGTATCAACAAGAGACAGTAAAAAAGGTTTACGCAGGGTCTTAATCTAAAAAGAATCCTTGGAACGGGTCGCTGCTGCACGTCTGCGCCTGTATCTCCGTTGTGCCGTGTCCTGGACGGGTGTAGCATGATGGTCATCTGTAAAAGAGAGGAACTTAGTTGAAAGGTTGTCGTGCGAAAAGGTAGGTTATACTAAATAAACTATATACAGTTCAAGATGAGTAAAGTTGAGCCTAATTGCCACTTGTTTGTGCACATTGAGCCCCTTGTTTTGTAATAGGGGTATAGCCATCAAACATGTATCAAGTACATATAGCTGCGCCGGACTCGTCTAACCGCGTCCGTGGTCCTAACGACCTGGCAGATGCATTAGTTGGTGAGGCCGTTTAGTGTGCGGCTGCCAAGGCAGCCGCACGGTCTTCCGCGCACAAGGAGCACTCAATATTTCCATTTACTATAATGATGCCACGTGGACCAGGCATCTTAAGCGTGAGAGAAGCGTAATGCGGTATTGTGTTAAAGCGAGCGAAAGCTTCGCGTCCGAGTAGTGCTTGATAGCCACTTTGGAACGGAGCGATATGGAACGTTAAATTTTCGCTGCGGAAGTTATCGGGAAAGCCGAATATAACCTCTAGTAGCAGGGAGCCCGTGCAATGGGCCTATGGGCCTGGCGTTACTCCTTTAAAGGTAGTATTGCTGCGGCTAATTTTTGTTGGGTCTATCCCCATATTGCCAACTGTGTCCTGATATATCAGGTTTAGACTGCTGCCGCCGTCCATCAGGACTCATGTGAAGTGGTATCCGTCAATTATTGGGTCTAACACCAAGGCAGCCCATCCTGCATGCCGGATACTTGCCGAGTAAGCCCGATGGTCGAAGGTGATCGGTTGGGACGACCAGTGGCAGAACTCCGCGGTGATAGGCCCTGGGGCATGTGTCTCTAGGAGTGCCGCTTTTTTCTCCCCTTTGTCACGTGTAACACGTTTACTGTTTTGACTTCTGGTGGGAATTTCTTCTGTTCCCCAGTGCTTTGCTTGCGAGGCTCGTCCTCGTCTTCGCTTGGTGTATCCTGCCCCTTATGTTCGGCGCTGAGCTTGTCGGACTGCTTGAAAACCCAACATTCTCTATGGGTATGATTTGCAGGTTTATCGGGGGTGCTATGGTTCTGACATATTTGGTCCAGAATCTTGTTTAGGCTGGACAGTTCGTCTTTGTTGCCTTTGGAGGGCAGCTTTTGCTAGCCTGGCCGAGAGCTTCTGAATCCGGCTTTTACCGCCGTGCTCTTCGGGCTGTCTTCTTTATCCCGGCGCTTGTTTTTGCTGCGTCGTGATTTCCCATTTCTGTCCCTAACTTTGGATGTACTTGGGTCGCTGGTGCTGCATCGGGCTAACCAGCTGTCCTCGCCCGCGCAAAAGCGGGTCATGAGGCTTGTTAATGCTTCCATTGTTCTCGGCTTTTCTTGGCCGAGGTGTCTGGCAAGCCATTCGTCTCGAACGCTGTGCTTGAAAGCTGCTAAGGCTTCAGCGTCCGGACAGTCGACTATTTGGTTCTTTTTAGTGAGGAACATGTTCCAAAGCTTTTGGGCTGACTCTCCGGGCTGTTGAGTTATATGACTTAAATCGTCTGCATCCGGTGGTCGGACATAGGTCCCTTGAAAATTTGCCCGAAAGGCGTCTTCGAGCTCTTCCCAACCACCAATGGAGTTTTCAGGGAGGCTTTTAAGCCAGTGCCGAGATGGCCCTTTGAGCTTGAGGGGTAAGTACTTGATGGCGTGGAGATCGTCTCCTTGAGCCATATAGATATGGAGGATGTAGTCCTCAATCCAGACCCCAGGGTCTGTTGTTCCTGAAGGAAATATGCCCTAGAGGCAACAATAAAGTTATTATTTATTTCCTTATAATCATGATAAATGTTTATTATTCATGCTAGAATTGTATTAACCGGAAACATAATACATGTGTGAATACATAGACAAACAAAGTGTCACTAGTATGCCTCTACTTGACTAGCTCGTTAATCAAAGATGGTTATGTTTCCTGACCATGAACAATGAGTTGTTATTTGATTAACGAGGTCACATCATTAGTTGAATGATCTGATTGACATGACCCATTCCATTAGCTTAGCACCCGATCGTTTAGTATGTTGCTATTGCTTTCTTCATGACTTATACATGTTCCTATGACTATGAGATTATGCAACTCCCGTTTACCGGAGGAACACTTTGGGTGCTACCAAACGTCACAACGTAACTGGGTGATTATAAAGGAGCATTATAGGTGTCTCCAAAGGTAGATGTTGGGTTGGCGTATTTCGAGATTAGGATTTGTCACTCCGATT